>NC_134793.1:61817234-61829734 GCF_046742065.1 Oratosquilla oratoria | reverse complement strand
TGCAATAAATGACTATAGAACCTGCACAAAGAAGTAGTACGTATCTGTACCATTAAACATATAATAATTCAATTATCAAGTAACGCTGAATAAATAATTGATATAACTAAGTTTGCCATACTTCAACTTTCTTTAAATTTCCTATTAAAGAAAACGTAAGAAATATAATTGAGGAAATTTTTGAAATATAATTAAAAGATAAAAGTGGGGTTTTTGTCAAATTAATGAAATTATAAGCAACAAAAATTAAAAATGGGTTGTTTACATATAATAGTAATGTATTATAATACATTGTAGCAATCTATAAATATGTGTCACGTGTGTACCTAATCTGCATTCCACGTGAATTGTGCAAGTCATTGTTATTGTGGCCATGCCATTACCAGTTACACAAGTGCTTGAACCTGCTATAGAATGCCAAAAGTGAAGCAATCCGATGGAGTGCGTATCAGAAAAATACTTTAAGTATGCTCCTGTCACTTTAGTAGAAGTTGAGCGGACATTTTCAAAAATGAAAATGATTCTTTCAGATAGAAGATTGTCGCTTACAACGAAAAATATAAATAAAATGTTAATTATTTCTTGCAACAATGTTTAATTATTAAGTATTACTTTGTTTTGTTATCTATTCTATAGTTTTTCATCTATATGGTTTCCGATTAAAATGATAACTTTCAGTTTTTATAGCTACCTACACATGAAAGAAAAGTGCTGAATTTTAGACAAAACTAGCAAAGTTTTACGTGCTATTTTGCTACAAATAAGAACTATTTTGCTAGAAATAAAAACTATTTTGCTATGATACCTGCAATATCAACTTTTTTTTAGTCCTATTTTGACCATATTTTTTGCGCTATTTTGACCACTTTTTTAGGACTAGAAATCCGGGCTCTACTCATCACCTTACTTTTACCCACATTTATCTTCAGCTTCCTTCTTTCATACACCTTCTCAAACTCTCTCCCTAACTTCCTCAATCCCTCCTCTGATCCTGCTACAAGCGCAGTGTCATCAGCAAACAACAACTGGTTCACCTCCCACTTTTCTCCATTTTCTTTAATCATCTCCAACCCCTGACCCACTACCCTTGCATTCACCTCTCGCACCACCCCATCCATGTAAAGATTGAACAGCCAGGGCGACATAACACATCCCTGACGAAGTCCCACCTTTACCTCAGACCATTCACTCTCTCCATTTCTAATCCTAACACAAGCTCTACTACTCTCGTAAAAACTCTTGACTGCTCTTAACAGCTTTCCTCCTATCCCATATATCTGCAGTACCTCCCACAGTGCCATCCTGTCTACCTTGTCATAAGCCTTTTTCAGATCAATAAAAGCCAAAAAAAAACATCCTTACCTTTTCCTATAGCTTTCTTACATATCTCACACACATACACACACACACACACACACACACACGCAAACACACAAACACACCCACAAACACCCACAACCACCCACACCCACCCACCCACCCACCCACACCCACACCCACACACACACACACACACACACACACACACACACACACACACACACACACACACACACACACACACACACACACACACACACACACACACACACACACACACACACACACACACACACACACACACACACACACACACACACACACACACACACACACACACACTTTCAAAATATCAAGAGGCCAAGAACATCGCCCAAGGCTATTACGCCCTTTAATTACCCTTTGGCATATCGAAGCGTTTCCCTCGGCTGAATAAAATCGCCTTGAAAGTCTCTTGAAGGAGTCTTCAAAGTCTACTGATGTAGTCTTCAAAGTATGTGTGTGTGTGTGTGTGTGTGTGTGTGTGTGTGTGTGTGTGTGTGTGTGTGTGTGTGTGTGGTTGTGCGTGTGTACTCGAATACGCGTATGTACCATGTACTTATATACGCCCATTTCCTGGTATTCATCTGTACATGTACATATATACGATACATAAAACGTTTCTTATGTATAAATATTCATATATGTACTTACGCACATGCGTCGCTGTTCAGACGGAAACTGATGCACTCCTCCGGAATAGGTCGGAGAACATCAGACGGGAGTTGACGTCGCAGATAGCGAAGGTCTGCTAATGCTTTAGTCATTCCGTCGTCAATTTCCGTTTTTGCCAAGTTGGTGATGGCCACCGGAGCAGCCCACAATAATTCCATTCACAAATATATGTCCTTTGTGGCCGTATCGCACTCTCCAAATTATCTTCTTTTGTGCAGAAATTTTCATTATATGTTAGTTTTTTGTGTCTGCTGCCGTGGAGAAGTGGAGCCGTGAAGAAGTGGAGAAGTGGAGCCGTAGAGCCGTGGAGCCGTGGGGCCGTGGAGCCGTGGAGCCGTAGAGCCGTGGAGCTGTGGGGCTATGGAGCCGTGAAGCCGTGGAGAAGTGGAGCCGTGGAGCCGTAGAGAAGTGGATTCGTGGAGTCGTGGAGCCGTGGAGAAGTGGAGCCGAGGAGCCATGGACCCGTGGACCCGTGGACCCGTGGACCCGTGGACCCGTGGACCCGTGGACCCGTGGACCCGTGGACCCGTGGACCCGTGGACCCGTGGACCCGTGGACCCGTGGACCCGTGGACCCGTGGACCCGTGGACCCGTGGACCCGTGGACCCGTGGACCCGTGGACCCGTGACCCGTGGAGAAGTGGAGTCGTGGAGCAGTGGACTCGTGAACCCGTGGAGCCATGGAGCCGTGGACCCGTGGACCCGTGGACCCGTGGACCCGTGGACCCGTGGACCCGTGGACCCGTGGACCCGTGGACCCGTGGACCCGTGGACCCGTGGACATGTGGACCCGTGGACCCGTGGACTCGTGGATCCGTGGATCCGTGGACCCGTGGACCCGTGGACCCGTGGAGCTGTGGAGCCGTGGATCAGTGGAGCCGTGAACCCGTGGACCCGTGGAGTCGTGGAGCCATGGAGAAGTGGAGCTGTGGAGAAGTGGAGTCGTGGAGCAGTGGAGCCGTGGACCCGTGGACCCGTGGATCCGTGGATCCGTTGACCCGTGGACCCGTGGAATCGTGGAACCGTGGAGCCGTGAAGAAGTGGATCCGTGGAGCCGTGGAGCCATGGAGACGTAGAGAAGTGAAGTCGTGTAGCCGTGGAGCCGTGGAGAAGTGGAGCCGTGGAGCCGTGGAGAAGTGGAGAAGTGGAGAAAGGGACCCGCGGACCCGTGGACCCGTGAACCCGTGGACCCGTGGACCCGTGGACCCGTGGACCCGTGGACCCGTGGATCCGTGGACCCGTGGACCCGTGGACCCGTGGACCCGTGGACCCGTGGACCCGTGGACCCTTGGAGCTGTGGAGCCGTGGAGAAGTGGACCCGTGGACCCGTGGACCCGTAGACTCGTGGACCCGTGGACCCGTGAACCCGTGGACCCGTGGACCCGTGGACCCATGGACCCGTGGACCCCTGGACCCGTGGTCCCTTGGACCCGTGGAGCCGTGGAGCCGTGGAGCAGTGGACCCGTGGAGAAGTGGAGCCGTGGAGAAGTGAAGTCGAGGAGCAGTGGAGCCGGGTAGCCGTGGAGCCGTGGAGCCGGGGAGCCGTGGAGCCCTGAAGTCGTGGGACCGTGGGACCGTGGAGCCGTGGAGTCGTGGAGCCGTGGAGTCGTGCAGCCGTGGAGCCGTGGAACCGTGGACCCGTGGACCCGTGGACCCGTGAACCCCTGGACTCGTGGTCCCTTGGACCCCTGGTGCCGTGGAGCCGTGGAGCCGTGGACCCGTGGAGAAGTGGAGCCGTGGAGAAATGGAGTCGTGGAGCAGTGGAGCCGGGTAACCGGGGAGCCGTGGAGCCGGGGAGCCGTGGAGCCCTGGAGTCGTGGAGCCATGGAGCCGTGGAGTCGTGCAGCCGTGGAGCCGTGGAACCGTGGAGCCGTGGATCGGTAGAGCCGTGGACCCGTGGAGCCGTGGACCCGTAGACCCGTGGATCCGAGGAACTGTGGAACCGTGGACCCGTGGACCCGTGGACCCATGGACCCGTGGACCCGTGGACCCGTGGGCCTGTGGACCCGTGGATCCGTGGCGCCGTGAAGCCGTGGACCCGTGCACCCATGGAGAAGTGGAGCCGTGGGGCCATGGAGAAGTGGATTCGTGGACCAGTGGGGCCATGGAGAAGTGGATTCGTGGACCAGTGGAGCCGTGCAGTCGTAGAGCAGTGGAGCAGTTGAATTATCTATCACTTTTAATGAGACATATTTGACAGAAGACCTCCTGCGCACATATACCCTTAATATTCCTAGTGATGGGCCAGTCAACATCAGCAAGAGAAACCGACAAAAGCCCAGTGTCGAAGCTAGAAGAAATTTCATGACTAGAAGAATACAGGAGCTGAAGACCAAGAATTACTACGAGATAGACCAGAAATGGGCTAACATAGTTGTTGACCTAAGACTAAAAGAAATAATTGAAGCTTCTTTTCATAACATCATGAAACAATATCATAATTCCATCATTACTGCAAACCAGAAAAAGTTGGTCAACCTTAAAGCCGGCAACGCAAAACACCCACGTCCAGCTAAAAGCTACATCAATTTAACAGATAAAAATCTCACCCCGAACAAGAAGAACTGCTGAACTTTGGTTTAAACTTCCACATTATGTCGAAACTAACAAAGCATCAATGTGTGTGTGTGTGTGTGTGTGTGTGTGTGTGTGTGTGTGTGTGTGTGTGTGTGTGTGTGTGTGTGTGTGTGTGTGTGTGTGTGTGTGTGTGTGTGTGTGTGTGTGTGTGTGTGTGTGTGTGTGTGAGAGTGAGTGAGTGTGTGTGTGTGTGTGTGTGTGTGTGTGTGTGTGTGTGTGTGTGTGTGTGTGTGTGTGTGTGTGTGTGTAAGTGTGTG
This sequence comes from Oratosquilla oratoria, assembly GCF_046742065.1. Taxonomy (NCBI): domain Eukaryota; kingdom Metazoa; phylum Arthropoda; class Malacostraca; order Stomatopoda; family Squillidae; genus Oratosquilla; species Oratosquilla oratoria. The sequence goes on along the minus strand of NC_134793.1, from coordinate 61,824,867 downwards.
TGTAAGTGTGTGCGTGTGTGCGTGCGTGCATGTGTGTGTGTGTGTGTGTGTGTGTGTATTCGTGTGTGCGTGTGTATGTGTGTGTGTTTGTGTGTGTGTGTGTGTGTGTGTGTGTGTGTGTGTGTGTGTGTGTTTGTGTGTGTGTGTGTGTGTGTGTGTGTGTGTGTGTGTGTGTGTGTGTGTGTGTGTGTGTGTGTGTGTGTGTCCGATTAGCTTGCTACCAAACGTATATGAAGTATTCTCCAAGATCCTTACAAATAGACTGAGTCAAGCTTTAGATGGAAACCAACCGAGAGAACAGGCAGGCTTTAGAAGCGGATATTCAACTCTAGACCATTTGCAGGCGATAAACCAACTAATCGAGAAAACGACAGAATATAATATACCATTGTGTTTAGCTTTTGTAGATTACGAGAAGGCCTTTGATTCAGTAGAACAAATAACAATACTAAACTCGCTACGCAAACAAGGTACAAACGAACAGATTGTAAGAGTTTTAGGAAAGACTTATTCGAAAGGTACCGCTATAGTTCGACTATATAAAGATACAGAAAAGATCAAGATCGAGAAAGGAGAACGGCAAGGTGATACAATTTCACCCAAACTATTTACAGCTTGTTTAGAAGATATTTTCAGAAGATTGAGTTTGGAAAAGAAAGGTTTGAAGATTAATGGCGAATATTTGAACCACCTAAGATTTGCAGATGGCATCATTCTTATTTCAGAAAGAGCAGAAGATTTGCAAGATATGCTGAGCGGTCTAAACAAAGAAAGTATCAAAGTAGGTTTAAAATGAATAAGAGTAAAACCAAAGTAATGATCAACACGAAAGTTCAAAGTAAAGAGATTGTAATTGATGATGAGAGTCTTGAGGAAATTGAAGATTATAATTGTTTAGGTCAGATGGTGAAGGTGACGAAAGATCATGATAATGAAATAAAAGACGCATTACAATTGGTTGGAAAGTGTTTGGTAAGTATAATAAAATCCTGAGAGGCTCTCTACCTTTATGTTTGAAACGTAAAGTTTACAACCAATGCATTCTACCAGCAATAATCTACGGATGTGAGACTTGGAAGCTGACTAGGGCGATAGAAACAAAGCTAAGGACTGCACAGAGGAGAATGGAGAGATCAATGATGGGAATAACACTGAAAGACCGAAAGAGAGCAGACTAGAGTGAAAGATATTGTGGAGGCAGTAAATGAGAGGAAGTGGAATTGGGCAGGTAAGTTGGTGCGAACGACTGATGAGCGATGGAGCAAGTGTGTTACTGAATGGACGCCGCGAGATAGGAAGCGTGGAAGAGGGAGACCAGACAGAAGATGGAGAGACGAGATCGAGAAGTTTGCAGGAGTGACGTGGCAGAGGATGGCACGGTCGTGTGAATCATGGAATGCTATGAAGGAGGCCTTTGTTCAGAAGTGGACTCAGGATGGCTGATTTGATTTGCTTTTATTTTATTTTATTTGATATATATATATATATATATATATATATATGTATATATATATAAATAAATATGTATATATATGCATATATATATAAATAAATATGTATATGCATATATATATATACATATATATATATTATGCATATATATATACATATATATGTGTATGTATTATGTATATATATATATATATATATATATGCATATATATACATATTTATATATACATATATATGTATATATGTACATATATATATATATATATATATATATATATATATATATTGATGAAAAATGTAGTACCACATTTGTCGATTGCACTAAAACCACAGTTGGAGCAAAAAAGACTGGAGACACGGAATCTATATAATTCGATCGCAAACTTCAATCGAAACATATAGATTCACTGTCTTCAGTCTTTTTTGCTCCAACTGTGGTGTTCACGGGATATATATATATAAATATATATATACATATATGTATATATAAATATATTATATATATATATATATGTTATATACACACACACACACACACACACACACACACACACACACACACACACACACACACACACACACACACACACACACACACACACACACACACACACACACACACACACACACACACACACACACACACACACACACACACACACACACACACACACACACACACACACACACACACACATATATATATATATATATATATATGAATGAACATATATATGACAGATGAGATTTTGAGGTTAAAAATGTCTCTTATGATTAAAATTCTTTTCCTTTTGGGTATCTTAATCTCGGTCCATTGGACAATACCCATCATAACCTAACCTAACTCACCCGATCTTTCCCTAACCTAGTCTGACCTAAGCAAAGCCGCCAAAAACTCAGAGGATGACAAAAATCTCTATAATATTATTTTAGTTGGCCCGAACTTGCTTGAACAAGATCATGAGCAGAGTTATAAAGAAAGTTCTACTTTAAGCGATTTTCACTGCAATGACATTTCAAAGAAAACAAATGCTGTAGTTAGACTTGAATATCTTAGATGCAACTCTGCTTAAGGAGTTTGTAGTGCAGATGCTTGACCAGAACTCACGTAAATGGAAAGTACAGGATCTAATGTATGGTACTTTTAAAGTCACATGAAAATAGGCACCGTTTTTTGAGCAGAATTCTGACGAGAGCTCAATGATTTTCATACACATACACACACACACACACACACACACACACACACACACACACACACACACACACACACACACACACACACACACACACACACACACACACACACACACACACACACACACACACACACACACACACACACACACATACACACACACACGTTAGTCAACGTTAGTCAAGGAGTTGTGACCTTGCTGTCCCGGTGTGTGGTGTGTGAGTGGTCTCAGACCTACCCAGAGATCGGCAAATAATGAGCTCTGAGCTCACTGCCGTAGGGTGGTGTCTGGCTGTCTCGACAGAGACTGCAGCAGATCCGAGGTGAATACACACACACACACACACACACACACACACACACACACACACACACATACACACACACACACACACACACACACACACACACACACACACACACACACACACACACACACACACACACACACACGCACACACACACACACACACACACACACACACACACACACACACACACACACACACACACACACACACACACACACATACACACACACACACACACACACACACACACACACACACACACACACACACGCACACACACACACACACACACACACACACACACACACACACACACACACACACACACACACACACACACACACACACACACACACACACACACACACACACACACACACACACACACACACACACGTCGGTCGAAGTGACAACGATGTTTGGAACTCCAAGAAAACTTCAAGTTTCATTGATCTCAACGACAAGGGAGTACCTGTGTTGTATTAATAGGGAAGGGAAAAGCTCGTGGTATAGTGGGAAGGTGAAAAAAAAGAAGAAGGGGAGGGAATACTGACGAAAATGGAAGGAAATGAGGAAGGGGACGAATGGGCCTAGGAAGTCAGACGGCATGTCAACAAGAGAGGGGCAGCTGACAGTGGTAAAAGTCGAAGAGATTAGAAAAAACGTAAAAATTAGAAATATAGATAAGAGCAGCGCAATGGAAGGTGAAGACAATTATTTCTATGGATTTACTTAGGGAGGAAATGATAACCTCCCCCGACTAGTAAATCTAGAGGAGAAACTAAAAGAAATGAACGAAACATGGGAGGTTAGGTTTAACCAATTAACGCTAGTTACCCAAAGAGTTGATAAAAAGAAAGAATTAAAGAAGGAGAATCAAAACCTAACTAAAGAAATGGAAGAATTAAAAAGACAGTTAAGAAAAGTAAAGGATAAGAATAAGGAATTCAAGAGGAATAATAAAGAGAATAAAGAGTCCATAGCAAAAGAGGTAAATGATTGGAAAAAAGTACAAGGAAACAATAAAATCTAATTAAAGGTATAGTGGAGCAGCAGATGAAAGAAGAAACTAAGGACACAGTAATTAAAGTGATGAGGGAGAAGGAGAATATAGTAAGAGACTTAGTGGATAAAAAGAAATGTATAATTATATTAGGGATGGAAGAGAAGTATAATCCAAATAGGACTACAAATATAAAAAAGGAAAAGGAAAAAGTAAATAAGATATTAGAAGTAGTTCAAGAAGATGAACCAGAAACAGGGAAAGAAATAGAAGAAATAGAAGAAAATAGAAGAAAAGTACAATACAGATAAGACCAGACCAATGAAGGTTGAATTCAGGTCACAAATGACAGCAGAGAATATCTTAACAAAAACAGGGAAACTAACAGACAGTGATCAATATAAACAGGTATGGATAAAAAGAGAAATTAATAAAAAGGAAAGAGAGGATGAGAAAACAAAAAGACTAGAAGCTAAGGAAAAAACGAGGAAAGAACAGAGTCAGAAAAAGAGAAATTCTATAGGAGAGTAGTGAATATGAAAGTGAGGAAATGGCTCATAACAGAGAAAAACAGAAAGGAAACAGAAAACACAATAATAGTAGCAGAAAATTAAAAGTGTCTTACACAAATACAAATGGCTTAATAACCGGCTTGAACGAACTGAATGATTACCTGAAGGAAAAAGAACCGGACATAATGGGAATTGCAGAGACAAAATTGAAAGGTCCACTACCACCTATCAGTGTAGGACATGGTGCATATAATTATTGGGTTAGGAACACAGAGGTAAAACAAGGGGATGGAGTTATGTTCCTGACTAAGAAGAATATAAATGTGAGGAATGTCTCATATGGAAAAAATAGAGAAGAGATGATTATGATAGAAGTGAAGGAAAAGGATGGGAAGAGCAGGAAGTTTGTGATAAATTATGTGCCTCCTAAAATGGCTTCGTGGGAAGAGAACAAACACAAAAATGTGTTAGACGACACAAGGATAACACTAAATAAGATAATGGAAGATGGAGGAAGATTAGTTATAATGGGTGACTTTAATTGTAAAGAAACCTGCTTGGAAGAGATGACCTATGGGGAAATGTACTACTTGATATGATTATAGAGCATACAATGACCTATGGGGAAATGTACTACTTGATATGATTATAGAGCATACAATGACGCAATATATTGAAGAGAATACTAGGTATAAAATGAGGAAGAACCATCGAGACTGGACCTAATAATCACATCAGAACCCGAAATAGTGGACAAGATTGAATAAAAGACACCAATAAGTAAAAGTGACCACATATTGGTTTAACTGGAACTAAATGAGGAAAAATACATAAAAAAACGAACATTATAGAAAGGGAAGATTGATGTATAAGATTTTTTTTTCTTTATAAAATAAGATAATTCTTTCAAAAAGCAGACTGGGAAAGAATACACAAAGAGGAAACAACAGCAGAAGAGAAATGGAATATTTTGACAAAAATCTATAAAGAAAGAGTGGAAAAGTATGTCCCAAGACAAAGGCAAGAAAAATGATATGTAAAGTGCTGGTACAACAAAAGATTAGGGAGTTAAAAGACAAAATGGATAAAGCTTGGATAAAATGGAAAAAAGACAAAAGACCTGAAAAATGGAAAATATATACTAGTTATAGAAATAAATATGTACAAGTATGCAGAGAAGAAAAGAGAAAATACGAAAAAGATGTCATAGAAAAATGTAAAGATCAACCAAATCTATTTTACAAACAAACTGAAAAACAAACAAGAATTAGAGAAACTACGACAAGGAGGAGTTGAATACACAGAGATAATAGAAATGACGGAAATTATGAACAAGCATCTTAAATCGGTGTTTACGGTGTTTACATACAACCTAGAGATATCGAATGGGAGGAGAAAGTCCCCCCTATGAAAGAGATAGAAGTATCAAGGAATGAAATAATGAATCACTTGAGTAATCTCGATGTCAGAAAATCGCATGGACCAGATGAAATGGCAAACTGGATTTTGAGAGAATGCAGGAATGAACTAGCATAAAAAATACATAGTCTAATAAACAGTTCATTGAAAGAAGGAAAAGTTCCAGAAGATTGGAAAAGAGCAAATATAGTACCAATATATAAATGGGGAAACAAGGAAAACCCTACTAACTATAGACCGGTCTCTCTTAAAGTACGATAACTAAAATTTGTGAACGAATTATCAAAACTAGATGGGTAAGGCATTTGAAAAAAAAAAACGTACTAAATCCAAGGCAATTTGGGTTTAGACAAGGACGATCATGCGTCACAAACTTAATGTGTTTCTATTCAAGGCTAATAGATGTAATACAAGAAAGAGATTAATGGGCTGATTGTGCATTTCTAGACCTGAAAAAAGCTTTTGATAAGGTGCCACATAAAAAGTTGCTAAAGAAATTAGAAACTGCAGGAGGAATACAGAGCAAAATGCTGAAGTGGATGGAAGACTTCTTTTATGAAAGAAAAATGAGAGTGCTGATAAGAGACAAACACTCTAATTGGGATGAAGTGATAAGTGGAGTTCCAAAAGGACCAGTTCTGGCCCAAATAATGTTCGTTATAAATATTAATGATATGGATAAAGGAATATAAAGTTATATGAGCTTCTTTGCGGATGATGTAAAATTGTTGAAAAAAGTGAACAATGAAGAAGATTGTGAGTCGCTACAGAGTGATCTCAATAAAGTATGGAAATGGAGTAAAAAGTGGTAGATGAAATTCAATATCAAGAAGTGTAGTATAATGGAATTTGGAAGAAGTAAAAAAAAAAAAAAATAGTGGGATCATATAAACTGGGAGAGGAAGAAAAAAAAAATAGAAAATGAGAAGGACCTAGGAGTCATTATTATGAATAATATGTCCCCTGAGAAACATATAAACAAAATTTTTGAAGAAACTTATAATCTAATAAGAATAATCGAAGTGGCTTTTACATTCCTGGACGAAGAGATGATGAAGAAAATACTAGTCACTTTGATAAGACCAAGATTGGAGTATGCAGCGAAGACGTGGTCACAAAGTACAAAAAAAATGTATGACAAAACTTGAAAGAATACAAAGAGCAATTACGAAATTAACACCAACACTCTCAGAACTATCATATCAAGAGAGACTAGAAAAACTTGAGGTACAGACATTAGAACAAAGAAGAGAAAGAAGAGACTTGATAACTATTTATAGAATCATGAAAGGCATAGAAGCTATTGATAGAGAGGATCTAATAAAATGGGATAGTAGAAATACAAGAGGACATGGAAAGAAAATCAAGAGAGACAGTTATACAAGAGACCTGAAAAAGAACAGCTTTCCCCACAGAGTAATGGATGTTTGGAACAAGTTAGATGAGAAAGTGGAGTGTGCAAAAACAATACACGAATTTTTAAAAACAGTCTGGATAAAACGAGTTATGAAGACGGGACCCCACAAGCATAGCTCCCCTTCCCGTAAAATACAACTAGGTAAATACAACTAGGTAAATACACACACACACTCACACACACATGCACACAGCAATTGGGGGAAGGTAAATTACTTATTTTCTTCTTAAATCTGAATGTGTCTAATTCAAATCCTGCTGTCTTGATATGATGACACTTCCTGCATCACCGTTGTTGAAGCGCTTGGCCTACATAGTGAAT
>NC_134793.1:61799734-61804734 GCF_046742065.1 Oratosquilla oratoria | reverse complement strand
CCCTGGTGTTTTATTAACTTTGAGTTTGTCTATACACCTTTTAATTTTTTCTTTTGTTATATTTACCGTAGTGAGTAAGTTTACCCCAGACTTTTCACAGGTTTCAGTTTGGAATTCACTTTGAGGTGTTTCGTTTACGAATACCGAGCTAAAATAATTGTTTAAGAGATTACACATTCCTTCATTTGAATATTCAAGTTGACCGTCAGCAGATAATAGTGGACCAATGTGATTCCTAACAACCTTTTTATCTCTTATGTAACTATAGAATTCTTTGGGATTCTCTTTGGATTTCTCAGCGATGTTCATTTCGTATTGTCGTTTTCTTTTTCTTATTGTCTTTTTTAAATCTCTCTGTATTGATACATAACTTTCATAGTCATTAGATGCACCCGAGCACTTATATTTCTTATAAGCCTGTCTCTTTTTAGCAATACTTTTTTCATTATTATTATTATTGTTGTTGTTGTTGTTGTTGTTGTTGTTGTTGTTGTTATTATTATTATTATTATTATTATTATTATTATTATTATTATTATTATTATTATTGTTGTTGTTGTTGTTGTTGTTGTTGTTGTTGTTGTTGTTGTTGTTGTTGTTGTTGCTGTTGTTGTTGTTGTTGTTATTATTATTATTATTATTATTATTATTATTATTATTATTATTATTATTATTATTATTATTATTATTATTATTATTATTATTATTATTATTATTATTATTATTATTATTATTATTATTATTATTATTATTATTATTATTATTATCATTATTATTATTATTATTATCATTATTATTATCGTTATCATTAATATTATCATTATTGTTATTATTTTATCCCAGAATACCACAGGAAAAATCTTTTGTCCATGAAGTGGTAAAGAACCTCCTGGACGAGGGAGCTAGCCTTTGAAGGAGTCTTTGCGGGTCGACGCCAGACGATTTTCGTCACCGAAGAAGAATCTCCGGTCTCGATAAGAGTTGACCATTTAGTGGCGAGTGAAGAACTCTCCATGGTCTTTGTTCTGGCGGAAAACAGGCGATTTCATTCCGAGATATCCTTCGTTTTTCGTGAGCAAGATCCTTCACGATGAAGGTCTGTGGACGTAGCGTTGAAAGGCTTCGTTCTGGTTAGCGCCAGACAATGTTAATCAGCGAAGAGAAACCTCTGGTTTATAAGACTGATAGAGAATCCGTGCAAGAGAATGATCGCTCACAAGATTTTTTTCTGACTGCCGTCAGGTGATTGATTTCAGTCGCCCGAGAGGAACCTCCCTCCCTTTCTCGGATTTCAACTGATCCTTAGACGACGGGGGTCTTTCAGACAGCCGCCAGTTGATTTCGTCCATTTGAGGGAGGGAGGTGGGGGAGGGGAAATCCCTTCAGTTTTAGGATTGTGGTCCGTCTCGACTGAACCTTCCGTACCAGGTAGTACTCTTCCTGCTGCCGCCAGGCCATCTTGTTCCTCCTCCTCTTGGTAGCGACGGTGGTGGGGCCGTAGCCCATATCTATCAACCCCTCCGTTCTAGGTGTTACACCTTGTGTTTTCGTCATCATATGGGGATATAAACTGCAAAGCCATTCACAAGTAACCCTTTGGTGACTTTTTAAAGCACCTCAACTGACCAGAGCGACACACTATTCCTTTGTGCTGGGAGCAAGAAAAAAAATCTCCAATCACAGAGAAATGATGAGAGTTATGATTTCCTTTTTTCTTTTTATTACTAACAAGCACCTGGCTTACGCCAGTCCTGGCTACACCAGGGGTGCTTGGCCTTCGGCAAGACCCGCTGCGTCGCTCGCTTCCAACGTGGACAACCTATGATATATCCTACCCTGAATCTTGTAAGACATCACTGACTCTGCTGCATTTTCCAACTTTTTGGAAGTCGAGAAAGACGTAAATGAGAACATATTATTCAACCCCACTAAATTATTGGAAAAACGTTTAGAGAGCGACGACTTTCCTTTGTACAGATCTTTGAGTACCTTACCCTTTATCTCGGTTGGTACAGTGAGTGACGTCTGCCCCTGGTTACAACATATTGTCTGGAGCTCATTTTTCCACAGCAGCGCATTGCATATTTTACACTTTCTGCCCCCCAATACCCCTATATCATTTAGTTTCACTTCTTTGTCTGCTTCGCGTAACGATCCCTTCACATTCTCATGCGCACGCCCACGCGGATTACTTTCCTCAGCTGTCTTCTTTTTGGCGATTACTGTACGTTGGTTCCTCATTTCAGTAAGAACACGGTTTTCCTGCTATGTGTAGTCCTTCAATTCCTTTGCTGAACAATCCGACCCACCCATCCGCTTCTTTTGTTGGGAGATGTATTCCGATTCATTATTTTTCATTTTTTCTAACATTGTTTTCCGCAGCTTATTATCCACTTCATTCTTTTCCGCTTGTAACCGTTTTTTTCTCTTTTTGGATCTTTTTTAGGTCTCTTCTCAACTCTACTTTCCTTTGCTCCCTCTTCTTTTCTTTCTTGCTGGCGCCTCACATTATTCATAGCGAACACGTTTTTTCGGGCGTTTCTTTTAAATGTCTTGAACCTACGCTCTAAATAGTACAACTGGTAATGCCTATGTCCTCTTCCACCATTACCACAAAAATTTTTGTAGCCTGCATAATAGTGCTTCTTGAAATTTTCTACAACCTCAGAAGAAATATCCCCGTTGGAATTGTTGTATAGATTGTATAATTGTTGTATAGATTGCTCCGCGACGCATGTCGTAGATTTCCGGTTTTTACACTTTTCGTAATATTCGGGGTGGCATTTGTAATCCTTTGTAACTCCAGCACAGGAGACTCTTCTCCTTTCTCCTCTCTCACCTCCTTTCCTTTTTCTCCTCCTCCTCCTTCCTCTCTTCCTCCTCCCCCTTCCTCCTCCTCCATCTCCTCATTCCTCTCCTCCTCCTTCCTCTCCTCCTCCTCTCTCATCTCTTTTCCTCTTTCTCCTCCTCCTCTTCCTTCCCCTCCTCCTCTCTCACTTCATTTCCTCTTTCTCCTCCTCCTCTTTCTCCCTTTCTTTCTCCTCCTTCTCTTTCTCCTCTTGTTTCTCCTCCTCCTCTTCTTTCTCCTCCTCTCTCATCTTATTTCCTTTTTCTTCTCTTCCTCCTTCTCCCCTTCTTTCTCCTTCTCCTTCTCTTTCTTCTTTTCTTTCTCCTCCTCCTCTTCTTTCTTCTCCTCCTTCCCCTCCTCCTCCTCTCTCATCTCCTTTCCTCTTTCTCCTCCTCCTCTTCCTTCCCCTCCTCCTCTCTCACTTCATTTCCTCTTTCTCCTCCTCCTCCTCCTTCCCCCTTTCTTTCTCCTCCTTCTCTTTTTCTTCTTCTTTCTCCTCATCCTCTTCTCTCTCCCCCTCTTTCTCTTCCTCCTCCTCTCTCACCTTATTTTCTCTTTCTCCTCTTCCTCCTTCTCCCCTTCTTTCTCCTCCTCATTCTCTTTCTCCTTTTCTTTCTCCTCCTCCTCCTCCCCTTCTTTCCTCTCCTCCTTCCCCTCCTCCTCCTCTCTCACCTCATTTCCTCTTTCTCCTTCTCCTTCTTCTTTTCTTTCTCCTCTTTTTTCTCCTCCTCCTTCTCCTCCTCCTCTTTCTCCTCTTCTTTCTTCTCCTCCTCCTCAGCTTTCTCCTACTCCTATTTCTACTCTTCTTTCTGTTCCTCTTTCTGCTCTTCTTTATCCTCCTCCTCCTTCTCCTTCTCTTGCTCCTCTTCCTTGCTCCCTTCTCATTTTTCTCTGGGTTTCAGTTCGATCATCCCCCTCTCCTATTTCTTCGTGTTGCTCCGGTGGTTCATTCGTGCTATCCTCCCTTCCCTTCCCTTCCCCCCCTAAGCATTTTGACCTACGCCTATAGAGTACAATAGATCAACGTAATCTAATCTCTACGGGCTATCATTCAACAAAACAGATAACAGAAGAAAGAGTTCCAGCGTTCAAACAGAAAAGAAATACAAAAAGCTAGAAACTATACCATAATAAGAGGCATACATGTAGCATACATGTAGCTCTATTTTTCCCTCCCTCTAGTTTTCTTTCTCTCTTTTTTTTTTCTCTCTCCCTTTCTCAATCAGGGAGCACGTAAAGTCCGTCGTAGTTAATCGAGGTCCGTCGGAGTCTGTTGGAGTCTGTCGGGCGTCCGTTTGTTCTTCCAGGGGGTTCGACGATCTACTTCCCAAAGACATTTTTCATTTAAAGGGGAGTCTAAACAATGCCACAAGGAATTTCCATGGCTCCCAATAATAATGATGATAATGGTTATTATCAACCTTTTAAAGACGTGGGCTTCCTCTTCACTGAACAAAACCACTAAAGTCAACTCCGTCACATGCATTTTTATTTCATTTTATTTACTACTATTATCATAATTTTCATCATTGGAGACTAGTCTCCAAAAAAAAAAAAAAAAAAAAAAAAAAATGCTGGTCGCTTTTAATTTATATTATCCCTACTCTCTGGTGTCTTCCTCAAACCTTCCCTATACCACCTCTACGACTCAGCTTCTTCGATGTGCTTCTCACCTCCCTTGATATTACTACGGACGGCAGTTGCCGGGCGACTTTGTTATGCTGGCCCTTGATCGAATCTGCATAAGTAGTCAGCACGAAAGTTTGTTGTCATGCGTCGTTGCCGTTTCTCAACGAGTCTTTACCACATTTGACAAAGAAGTCCATATGCATCTCTCAATGATACATGTACGAAGAAAACTCTAGTCTGAGCGGAACTTAACCAAATTTGGCATGGAGTGTAAATTGGCACCCGGGCAATGCCAAGTATCTACGTTAGTAATAAAAAGAAAAAAGGAAATCATGACTCTCATCATTTCTCTGTGATTGGAGATTTTTTTTCTTGCTCCCAGCTCAAAGGAATAGTGTGTCGCTCTAGTCAGTTGAGGTGCTTTAAAAAGTCACCAAAGGGTTACTTGTGAATGGCTTTACAGTTTATATCCACATGTGATGACGAAAACACAAGGTGTAACACCTAGAACGGAGGGGTTGAT
>NC_134793.1:61762234-61787234 GCF_046742065.1 Oratosquilla oratoria | reverse complement strand
CTCCCTCCTCTCCTTCCTCTCTCTCCTCCTCCCTCCTCCCTCTCTCCCTCCCCTCCACCTCCTCATCCGTCCCCTCCTTCCTCCCTCTCCCCTCCCTCCTCCTCCCTCCGTCCCTCCTCCTCCTCCCTACTGACCTTCCTCCCTCCTCCTCCTCCCCTCCTCCTCCACCTCCGCCTTCCCTCCTCCTCCCTCCCTCCTCCTGCCCCTCCTCCCTCCTCCTCCCTTCATCCTCCTCCCTCCTCCTCCCTGCTCCCTCCTCCTCCCTGCTCCCTCCTCCTCCCTCCTCCTCCCTCCTCCCTCCTCCCTCCTCCCTTCTACCTCCTCCTCCCTCCTTCTCCTTCCTCATCCAGTCTCCTCCTTCCTACTCCTTCCTCCTTCCTCTTCCTCCCTCCTCCTTCCTCCTCCTTCCTCCTCCTCCCTCCTCATTCTTCTCCTCCCTCCTTCTCACTCCTCCTCCCTCCTCCCTCTTCCCTCCTCCTCCTTCCTCCCTCCTCCTTCCTCCTCCTCCCTCCTCTTTCCTCCTCCTCACTCCTCCCTCCTCCTTCCTCCCCCTCCTCCCTTCTCCAAATCCTTTACGTGTATATGTATAAGGTAACATTGTCAAATTTTTTTTTGCAAGTCTCATCATCATCAACATGTTTGTTACAATTATGATTGTTTTATATTTACATCTAAAAACAACATCTACAAGGTTATTTCTTGTTAGAATTTGAAGGCAATCGAACCAAGTGTTCTTCAGGTTCTTCAGTAAAATCTCCAAGTCCTTTTCATATAAGGTAATATAGCCAATTTCTTTAGACTTAAATCCCCGCCAGTCATTTTCCCCACGCCTCCCTAACCCTCTCCCGCCCCCTCTACGAAACCCCGTAGCACCACCATCCCACCCCGTTCCCCTTTCTCCCACCCCCACCCCCCTCCCGCCCCGGCTCCCTTCCCAGCCGGGGGCTCATTGACCTCGAGAAATTCTTCGATTTTCCTCTAGGTCACAGGATGGCCTTCGCTGCGGTCTCAGATTTGTGCACGACGAATCAAGAAACGCGCATTTGTGTTCTATGATATCATGTGATATAATATGAATTGATATGACGTAATATGAGGTAATATGACATAAAATGGTATAAAATGATATCATGGGATACGAGTATACCATATATCCCATGATATCATGTATTAAAAAAAATCATTCCGCATTTGACAGGGTGGTGAGGGCGTGCTCGTATCCCTCATACTGACCACCCAAGATAATTCTGCACGCTCTTCTTTGTACTCTCTCTAATTTACTCCTCTGTGTGATGTTCAGTGATGATGACCAGGCCGGGGAGGCGTACATGAGGGTGGGGAGTACGAAGGTGGTGTAGACTCCCTTTAGATCTGGTGATGGGGTACCAAGGGACCTAAATCTGCGCAGGATGTAGAGTTTGTATGAGGCTGTCCTGATGATGTTGTTGATGTGCTGGTTCCAGTTAAGGTGGTCGTCTATTGTGATGGCAAGTAGCTTGGAAAGTACAGGATCTAATGGGTGGTACTTTTACAGTCACATGAAAACAGGCACCGTTTTTGGGCATAATTCTGACGGGAGCTCAATGATTTTCACACACACACACACACACACACACACACACACACACACACACACACACACACACACACACACACACACACACACACACACACACACACACACACACACACACACACACACACACGCACGCACGCACGCACGCACGCACACACACACACACACACACACACACACACGCACGCACACACACACGCACGCACACACACACACACACACACACACACACACACACACACACACACACACACACACACACACACACACACACGAAGGCGGATTGGTAAAGCACACACACACGGGTTCGATTCCCCGGTCGGGCGGAGATAAGTTGGGTTTGTCTCCTTTCACGTGTAGCCCCTGTTCACCTAGCAGCGAGTAGGTACGGGACATTAGTCAAGGAGTTGTGACCTTGCTGTCCCGGTGTGTGGTGTGTAAGTGGTCTCAGACCTACCCAGAGATCGGCTAATAAGGAGCTCTGAGCTCACTGCCGTAGGGTGGTGTCTGGCTGTCTCGACAGAGACTGCAGCAGATCCGAGGTGAACACACACACACACACACACACACACACACACACACACACACACACACACACACACACACACACACACACACACACACACACACACACACACACACACACACACACACACACACACACACACACACACACACACACACACACACACACACATTAACATGCATAGACCACGGTCGAAGCAAGACGTTCCAGAACGAGCGCTCTGAACCCGCTATTTAGCGATTCACGAACGAACGAATTTAAAAGCAAGCCTAAGTGTATTCGATTTGACCAGAATGTAACTGCCTTCCTATCTCCATATTATCTATATTTTTATTTTTTTTATTACTATTTTTATAAAAATGGTAAGGAACAAAGAAACTTCGAAAGACAAAGAACCAGCAAAAAGATGCTTGGAAGAAAGCAGAATAGAGACTCCACTTGTTGTCATGCAGAGGAAGTACTTTCCAGAACAACGAAATTAGCGCATATTGAACATTACAAAAATAGGTCCAGAAAGGCACACTCAATACAATAAAAACATAAAAAACTAGAAAGAATTCAAAGAGCATTAACAAAGATGGCACCAACACTTAGCAAGTTTACATACGAACAAAGATTGGACAAACTAAACTTACTAACTCTGAAGCAAAGAAGAGAAAGAGGCGATTTGATAACCATCTATAGAATTATGAAAGGAATGGAAATCCTTGATAGGGATGATCTACTTAAATGGGACAGAAGAGCTATAAGAGGACACGAGAAGAAACTTAAGAAGGACAGTTACAGAAGAGATCTGAAAAAGAACAGTTTCCACACAGAGTATTAGATACATGGAACAAATTGAAAGAGAAAACAGTGAGTGCTAAAACTATACATGAATTTAAGAAAGAACTGGATGTGGAAAGATACAACCGCGGGTCTCTGCGAGCATAGCTCTTCTCCCGCAAAATACAACTAGGTAAATACATACATATATACATAAATATATACATACAGACGCAGACACACACACACACACACACACACACACACACACACACACACACACACACACACACACACACACACACACACACACACACACACACACACACACACACACATATATATACATATATATATATATATATATATATATATATATATATATATATATATATATACATACACACACACACACACACACACACACACACACACACACACACACACACACACACACACACACACACACACACACACACACACACACACACACACACACACACACAGCGAAGCTGTACTGAAATTATTTCAGCCATGGGCGGGAGTCGAGCCCGGGCCGCCGTAGTGGCAGGCGAGAACTCTAACTACAGCTCCACGAGGTGTGACGAGCAATAGATGCATCCGAAGTCAGACGCTGGAGAGGAGGAGTGGTTACTATGAGAATCTTCTGGTGAAGGCTCGCATGCCGATCCTCTTTTTTTGTCTATTTTCTTTCGTCTTTCTTTTCTTCCTCAAACTCGCCCTCCAGCAATTGAGGGAAGGTAAATTGCTTATTTCCCTCTTAAACCTGAATGTGTCTAATTCAAATCTTGCTGTCTTAATATGATGACCTTTCACGCATCACCGTTATTAAAGCCCTTGGCCCACTTGGTGGACGCTTTTCCCAAGGAGGACGTATGAAGAAGCTTTTAATAATTTATTCATTCATTTATTTTTAATGAAAACCATCAAAGAGCAGTGAAAATTCATATAAGCTCCCTGATGCGCTATTGGGTTACTCGGAAGCGTGCTGGTCTCGCATTCGCTTACTTGCGTGTTCGAATCCCACGCTCTTCTACGATTTCCAACAGGAAATGTTACCTGTCCTAACAGTCCAGGCGGCATCGGCCGCATATAAGCGCCTCCTGGCGTATGCCTTCTTCTTCCCTGGAAGGTTCTTCGAGATCAGACACTTGCCTTAGGTGTCTGACTCGCTTCGAATTGATACATCGTAGGATCGTTCAGGATCCTGTGACCTCATACAGGTCACGTGGGTAGTGCCAGGTCACTCCCAGTCCATATCCTCCTCGAAAGCACCAGGCTCTTGGAGGTCGACCTCCATTGGCTCACAACAGGTGCAGGGTATGTCGAGGGTCCTCTTCTCATCGTTGCACTCGAAGTTGACGGTCAACGCCTTCCGGCTGCCGAAGATCTTTTCCTGAAAGCAGGCGTTGGGTTCCCTCAAAATGGCTGTTTTCCTGGCAACTGGAGGGAGTGGAGAGTTCTGGGCTTCCGAAGTGCTTTCGCAGTCGCTTCTGGTCCTCTTGTGTGCAGTTGTCATTCCTGGGGTCTTCTTGACGAATTTCATAGACCTCTTTTCAGACAGAGTGACGTACGATTTGGGGACACTGATAAGACAGATTTCGAGATTTTGTGTTGTTTGTGGTCTACCAATGATTGTATGTGAATACACACAACCATATACATATATATATATATATATATATATATATATATATATATATATATATATATATATATATTGTTTGTGTCAATTGACATTTGGAAATAAACTCTTCTGCTGGGATTCGAACCCTTGCCTGAGCGGCTTGCGTCTTTACAAGACAAGGACCGTAACCACTACGCCATCCCGACCCTACAAAACGAAACGACTTAGTTCACGGCCCAGTCGTTCCGCCCGACTGGGCCGTGAACTAAGTCGTTTCGTTTTGTAGGGTCGGGATGGCGTAGTGGTTACGGTCCTTGTCTTGTAAAGACGCAAGCCGTTCAGGCAAGGGTTCGAATCCCAGCAGAAGAGTTTATTTCCATATACATATATATATATATATATTGGAAAACAGCAAACACCAGATTCAATTGAAGGGTTTATTTGCCCGACGTTTCGATTCCCGTCCAGGAATCGTCTTCAGGGGGTATAACGGTTACAAGAATGTGAACTCCTTATGAATCGCTGAAATGGTAAACCTGGGAAAGGTTCACCCTTTCAGTCAACTGTACAACGCATACAATACAATAATAAAATAAAATGAAATAACATACAATAAAAATAATAAAATACATTACAATGCCAATTACAGTAAAATAAAAATAAAAATTACAATTTTGAACATAAAACAAACGAAGAAAAAAGAAGAAAAAGTGACCATAGGTGACACATAGTAAACAACAACAGGACAAAGAGTAAATAGAAGTGCACCAAATGTCCGCACTGAAGAATCAGGAACAAACGACTAAATTAAAAACAAAAATGCACTACAAAATACAAATAGAAATAAAATGCATGGCTGTGAACAAAAACAAAAGTAGCAAAAAGACTCTAGCGTGACACAACGTGAATACTATATATATATATATACATATACATATATACATATATATATATATATACAGTATATATATATATACATATATATATATATATATATATATATATATATATATATATATATTTGTGTGTATATGTATGCATATATATATTTACCTACCCTTCCCGTATCTTCTTGGATTTACATATACGATCTTGAGTTTCCTTCACTTTATTGGTTAATCTTAAGGAGAGTTCACTACACATTTCTACACACCTTTGCACAGAGTTTCCAGTATAGCATTATACATCGTTTTACACAGAGTTTGCAGTACACTATTATACATGGTTTTACACAGAGTTTGCAGTACACCACTTTACACAGGGCACGTCTATCAGACCGACGCTCTTGGAGCTCTGCGCCGGGTTTTTGTTGCCGGAAGTGGCTAACTCAGCAAATTTTTGAGGTGCGTTTTATCCTTTTGTTTAATAATTCCACCTTGAAAGTCCGTCGCCCCACATGGCTGGGGCAACCCACTAATTACCTACTATATTTTTTGTACAAGTCGTAATATATACATATCCAGGGGGGTGGCTCGTTAATATGTAATGTTTCCGTGTGTTATGTGGGTCGTGTCTAATGGCATCCATTATGTGTGTGTGTTCGTGAGTCCGTATGTGGGCGCCCGGGGAGGTGCGCTCGGCTGGTAAAATGCAGACTCAGCGATTTGAGTGGATATGGTAGGCGCCAGAGAGTCTGGTTGGTGATTGTGACATTGTTCACAATGCGTGGGAAATGGTTGTGATGTAGGTGGTGTATACATATCGCCCTCCCCCTGGGGTTAGGTGGCTCCCGGCACCTAATGTTACATGGTTAACAATGTATTGATACATATATACTATTATATAGTTCTATAGTCAGAGACACAAAATCTTTGGGTGGTTATATGTGGAGAAGGGGGGTGGGTGATGTTGAGGTGATTATGAGGTCCCAAGAGGGTACATTGAACTAGAAGCATGGGTATGCGATGTTGTGTCTCTGAATAAGGAATAAGGTTGTGTCTCACCAACATTACATATATTTTCAACTATTACCTGAAAGTTTATACGATACTTCACGTATCACTGTTTGTAAGTCATATTTTCAACTATCACGTAAGAGTTTATATGGCATTTCACAAATCACTGTTTGTAAGTCATAGTCTATGTTTTCTGGGAAACTCTTATCTACGAGTTTGTATGAGTATATATATGTCACTATAAGATATTGGTGAGACACAAGATAAAACTTAACCTAGGTTTACAGCAATTTGGGAAAAGGAGAAGAAAAAAAATGTTTCAAAGACTTATTTCATGCAAAAGTATTTTGTTAGTATCACTAGTACAAAAATGATGATTAAGATTGAGAGGGCAGTGGAGGCATAGGGTAAAATTTTATAGTGTAGATCTAATGAGTCCATATCAAGAGTAGTTGATTTATTTAGGAGACGTACCATGTCTATCTTACTTGGGAGGATGGTATCGGGGATCTTAGGGAGGGGTGGAAGCGTTAGTTGGGTTATGGGACCTAGATCGTGGGTGGTGTCGAGAGTGCCTTGGTAGTGTAGTTTGTTGGGGAGGAGCATTGAGTCCATCATATAGATGTGGCAGGTGTCTGGTAGAGTGATAGAGCCGTTGATCTTATGATGGGAGGGTGGTTTGTGTAGGCATATTACGGATACTAATGTGGAGTGGGGGAAGAAATATGAAGTGTTTATGTCCTACGTGGGTGTGGTGTATTTGGGTGGAGATGAGTTGCTCTATTTGTAAGAGGTCTTTGTGGATTTTTATGAGGGGTCTTATCAACAGTTCAGGTGAAATCCTTAGTTTTACCATTATGGAATCCTCTACGCATGCGGTGGTACCATGGTTGTTGACGATTGCTCCTGGTATCAGTATGGGGGTGGAGAGGGAGAGGTGGACGAGAAGGGGTAGCAGAAGTATGGGAGGCATCCTGTGGATGAAGGTTATATTTTAGTGAATGAGGATATGTCTATCTGACTCTCGCTAAGGTTATAGTGGTCGGAAGGAAGTAGAGAAGTTTTGATAGATATGCGGAAGGGAGTTCTTATTGTAAATTGGCCATTTTAACCTCCACTGAGGGATGCATGACGTCCTGCATCTTCAGGGGCGAGAGCTAGAGTGCATGTTTAGTTGCGTCGACGTAGTGTCATGTGATGGGACTTGCGCTTGGGTGAGTTATGTGTTAGTGCGGTAGGTGGGTTGTAGTTGGGAGGTGGGGTTCGGTCGAGGTTAAGTTTAACTTTTCTCAACTTCTCTCCGTGTATGGTTACGGTTGTGTGATCGGAAGGGTCCGTTAACAGGAAAACATTGTTGGGGAGTGAGGTTGTGACTGTGAAGGGGCCTAAGAACTTGGGTTTGAGTTTGTTAGATCTATTAGAGTCTCTGACCGTGACTGTGTCTCCAAGTGTTATGCTATGTGGAGATGATCGTTTGTGTTGTTTTGTTTTTGTTCTTTCTTGAGCTACTTTGAGGTTTTCTCTGACTTGTTTGTATATACTTTGCATGCCTCTTTTTAGGCATTGGGTAAGGTTATCTAGGTTGTATAAGGGGGGTGGTGGTTGGTTGAATATTTGGTAGGGTAGGCGCATTCTTTGGCCAAAAATGATCTCATGGGGGGACATCTTTGTTGCTGAGTTGACTGTGCTATTGATACTAGCTTGTACCTGGGGTAGCCAATCTTCCCAACTATCCGAAAGATCGTTGGCCAAAGGTCTGAGGATTTGAAGCACTTTTCTATTTGTTCGTTCCACAAGTCCATTCCCTTGTGGATGGTAGGCAGTGGCGAAGGTTTGATTTATGTTAAATAAATGTGCTATTTCGCGCATTACCTGGTTCTTGAACTCTGAACCATTGTCAGACAGCATTCGCCTGAGGATGTTGTATCTACATAATATGTTGTTAACCAATGCTTTGGCCACAGTCTCTGCTGTTTTGTCCTGTAGTGGAACTAGGATTGTGTACTTTGACAGATAGTCGACTGCCTTGAGTACATAATTGGAACCTTGATGGCTCGTTGGCATTTTAAGTAGGTCAATGCCAAGTGTTTCCCATGGTTTCAGCAGGGAGTGGAATGTCTTTGATATTCAGTTGTTTTGGGTCAGGTCCTCTGAATTGGTTGCAAGTCACACAATTATGTATGTGCGTGGTTATGTCTTTTTCATATTGATCCAGAAGAAAGAATGCCTAGCAGTATTCAGTGTCTTATCCCTGCCCGAGTGACCTCCCATTGCGCTGTCGTGCAATATGTGTAGGACCTTGGGAACTGGGGCTTTGGGGATGACAGTAACTTCTCTGTCGTTAGTGGTTCTCCTTATGATTCCGTCGACCAGTTTTAGTTCCTCTATTGGGATAGGTGGTCGGGACTGTAAGGGTGTTCTTGAAAGTAGATGTTGTTTTACTTTAGACCATGTCGGGTCTTTGTCTGTTTCTTCTCTAAGGTCTTGCATAGGAATACAGGTTGTTTTTGTTAAGGTGGATATGTGGATTTGTCTGCTTAGTGAGTCGGCTACTACGTTAGCCTTTCCAGCTAGGTATGTTATTTTTGGATCAAAGTCCAATAATGTGGTTTTCTACCTAGCAATTCTGCCATGTAAGTCTTTAGAGTTAAAGAGGTAGACTAGGGGTTGGTGGTCTGTAAAAACATTTATCTTATAGCCTAGTATAAGATATTTGAAATGTTTCAAGCCCCATATCAATGCAAGTCCTTCTTTGTGGGTAGTTGAATAGTTACTTTCAGGCTTATTCAGTACTCTACTTGCGTAGGCTATGGGGTGCTCTTTCCCGTTTTCATCTTTCTGTTGTAAGACTGCGCCTATTCCTTTAGAGGAGGCGTCGGTGTAAAGAAGGAATTCTTTCTTCATGTCAGGAAAGGCTAGGACAGGAGCTGTGGTAAGAGCATGTTTAAGTGTGTCGAAGCTTTGCTGTTCTGCTTCAGACCATTTAAAGGTCTCGCCTTTCCTTGTGAATTTGGTGAGAGGGGATGCTATGTGTGCAAAATTTCTTATGAAGTGTCTATAGTATGATGCTAGTCCTACGAAACTTCTTGTTTCATCTGCGTTTCTGGGGGTTGAGAAATTGGTTATTGTGTTTATTTTGTCTGTGGTTGTGTGGATGCCTCGGGCATCGACCTTATGGCCTAGGAAGGTGAGTTCCGTCTGTAGGAATTTACTTTCCTAGTTGGATTTTCAATCCGGTGTTTTTGAGTCTTTTTAGGACAATCTCTATTACATGGAGGTGGTCAGTTTGTGTGGGACTATAGATGATGAGGTCGTCTAAGTAGACGAATAATGAGATTCCTATCATGTCGCTGAAAATGCGAGTCATTAATCTCTGTTGGGTTGAGGGGGCATTCTTAAGGCCAAAGGGCATACGCTCGAAGTGGAAATGTCCCTTATCAGTGGAGAATGCAGTTACGGGTTTTGATTCCTCTGTCAGTTCCACCTGCCAGAAGGTTGACTTAAGGTCAATTGTGGAAAAAACAGTGTTTCCGTTACCTATAGCTTGTAAGACATCTTGCATGGCGGGTAATGGGTGTGGGTCAGATTGAGTTAGGTTATTGATTTTCCTAAAGTCAACAACAGGGCGTAAGGTTCCGTCTTTCTTAGGGACTAGGAAGAGGGGACTGTTCCACGGACTGTCCGAGTGAGAAATTACACCTTGGTGTAACATCTCGTGCACACTGTTGTTGACTTGTGTTTTCCTACTGTGGGGTATGCGGTAAGCGGGGGTGTATGAGGGGGGGGGTGTTGGGGGGAATTTGGATGTGATGTTTGATTATATCACATTTGCCTAAGGGTTTGCCTTCTAAGGCGATAGCTGATCTATTCCTTTGTAGGATGTATTGTAGCTTGTCACGCATCTCTCCGTTGGCTGATGTTGTGATTTGGTTGGGGTGGATAGGGGTGAGGGTTTGTGTTTATCTTACAGTGTTGATGTGTTGAGGGAGTGGTTCCTGGATTGGGGAATTATGGAGATGGACTGAACAAATGTATGTGTTCTCTTTAATTTTGCTGTGTTGGTCTGAGAGATTCGTTAACATAGCTAGGGTGTGTTTATTTTCTGACACTACATCCCATGAAGATTCTAGGGTTATGTTATTTATTCTTGACGTATCTGGGTCAATTGTGACATCCTGATGTTCTATTGCTCCGGGTATGTATAGTGGAACTGTTATTGAATGTCTAGGGGGTATGATGACTGTGTTAGACATCAGTGCTTTTGAGGTGACATAAGGTGGTGGACGGAATGAGTAGCTCTTAGTTGGAGAGGGTTTATTTAAGCTAGATAGATATGAAAGAGGTTGTGTGTCTGGGTCGGGTGTTTCAGGAAGCGTTGACTCATTACTTTCATCTCGGAAGGATATTTTGTTGGTATCTATGTTGATGATGGACTTCCAGTCTCGTAGGGACTTTAAACCTATTATACCTTGTTGGTCGAGACTCCATTCATCAGCTAAGTGGAAGGATGTGAAGCCTACCTGGGAATTGTTTACTTCTACATTAATATCAATCATATCATGAAGTGATATGGTTGATCCTTCTATCAGTAGGCCTTCCGTATTTGAATACTGAATTTGGGGTGGGTCATTTAGTGCTTCATAGAGAGCTCTGGGGATGAGGTTCAGGTTTGTTCCTGTATCAACCATCATGTCAACAGTAATTTGATCTAATGTCACCTTTAGGGTGATATAGTTGTGTGGTGTGTCGGACGTTCCTATGGTGGTCTGGTGCGTGAGGCTGGTGCACGTTCCCCCAATCGGTGTTGAGTTGTATGTGTTGTGTGGGAGGAGGGTGTTTGTCGAGGTGCGGTAACTTGTTTGTTTGTTCTCTGATAAGGTTGTGGTTGTGATTTTTGTTGAGAACATTCCTCGTTGGAGTGAGTTGTGGTTTTGTGTAGGTTGCAGTATTTGCCTGGCCGTGTTGGTTTTGACATGTTGGGGGGTCTGGAGGGGGGCGTGAGTTGTTTGATTTGTTGTTGAGCTCTACATTGGGAATCTGTGTGGGAGGTAGTACCATGAACTGAGCAAGGGGTAGCGCGGTGTTGTGCCTGCGGGTGTTGGTATTGCTGCGCTCTATATTGAGAATCCGTGTGGGAAGTAGTTCCATGAACTGAGCAAGGGGTAGTGTGGTGTTGTGTCTGTGTGTTGGCATGGTGTATAATACATACATTGTATTATTTCAGTACATTTCTTTATCATTGTATTGTGTATTAAGTATATTTATATTGTATTATATTCTGTGTGTGTTTTGTATATATATTTCTAAATGACGTATTTATTATTTTTATCAAATGCCGCAAGGCTTGGCAGGAGTAATCTGGCAACCCTACATGGGCAGTGTCGAAAGCCAGTTGACACCTGACGTTCACGTCTCCCGCACGCTTGTCTATTGTGTTCGTGTCATTTTGTCATTTTGCTATATTATATAAATATTCATTGCCTCTTGAATTTCATTAGCCACCCAGAACATTTGGTGGCAGCGCAAACTTACTAATCTTATTACAAAGACTAGAACTATACTTTCATATGAAAAGACTACGAAGTGACTTTGATTTGCGTACCGGCTTATACGGGTGTTGGTATTGCTGCGTTTTACATTGAAAATCCGTGTGGGAAGTAGTTCCATGAACTGAGCAAGGGGTAGTGTGGTGTTGTGCTTGCATTTGTTGTTTCTGTATGCAGTCTCTGGTGTTGTGACTTATTGAAAGATGGTAGGAACACCAGTTAGATGGTTGCGCTGTATTGGAGCTAGGGGGCTGGTGTGACTGAAGGCTATTTAGTCTAGCAAAATGGTGCTGGTCAGAGAGGGAGATGTTGCAAGCGTTGGTTATGTCTAATATGTATGTGTAAGCTAATGGGTTTCTAGTGTTTAAATCCCTTTTTGTGGCTTCTCTTTGACACTTTGGTGGGAGTTGGGAAAGATAAAGGCCTATCTCCAGGAATGTATATAGGTTTTCTAATGTCACTGCCTTAATTCCTGTAATGGTTGTACAGATCCAAGGGCTGTTATTTTCTAGATTTTCCCTAATTTCCTTGATTGCGTTGGCCACATTGTCTTTGATGTTAGTCTGTTTTTGAGTTCTAGTATTATTTAGAAATGTGAGGAGAAAGTTAATGTTGTTTGATTGTTTGCTCTGAAAGACATTTAACAGATGCTGCTTATAATCGCTATATGTGATCCCTGTGGCTATCAGACTGTCTAGCATCCGAGCGGTAGATCGGTGCTCATCTGATGCTTCTATTTTCTGGCGGCATAGATTTATCTTATCTAAGTCAGAGTAGTTTGGATTTTTAGAAAAGAAAAGGTCACATGCCGTCAGGAAGTCAGTAATGGAGAGTCCGCTAGCTTGAGAGAAGGTGGGGATTTCGGTTAGAGGGGTAATGGTTTGGTAATTATTGATTACTGTAGGTTGGAGTTGTGGGTGAGGATGTTGCAATGGGGTTGGGGCAAGGTTAGGTGCTGGGTAGGGATGTTGGGTGAAGGCTGTTGGACTTGACGGGAAGTTGGGAGAAGGGAAGGCTAAGTTCTCGTATGCATGGGTTGTGGGATTTAGGGATTGTTGCTGGGGGTCTACATGAGGGGCAACTTGGGGGTGCGGTGAGGTGTGGGGGGGTCGTTGTTGAGGGTCTACATAAGGCGGAATTTGGGGTTGCGGTGAGGTGTGGGGGGGTCGTTGTTGAGGGTCTAGTTGAGGGGTAACTTGAACTTTTGGTGTGGAGTGGGGGAGGGGGTTGGGGAGTTGTTGTAGTTGGGTTGGGTTAAAAGGGTCTTCCTGTGAGTGGTCATGGTGAAAGGGGGGGTTGTCAATGTTATCCTCGAGAATTAATCTAGAATCTGCCTTAGTTGTGGCAAGGTCAGTGTCATGGGAGGGTTTTTCTTCTTTAGAGGAAGAAATAAACGAGTCAATTAAATTTCTGACCCTGGCTCTCGTTCCTGTAGCCATGTTAGTGTCTAACTAGAGATGCATGTATTACTTAACAGGGGAGTTCTAAGTTGAAATAGTTAAATTAAAAAAAAATTGGTATGTCTTACCTAAGAGGTAGTGTGTTCTAGTTAGATAAGAGGGGGGGGGTATAGGGCGTCAATGGGTATACAATGGGAATATACAAGAAGGTGCATATAACAATATGATAAAAATATGACAAAAAGGTATATATATAGCAATATAATTATATAAGTTATTGTAAAAGTTGAAAAGATATTAAATGTAAATGGGTATACAATGGGATATATAATATGGGTTTGTAGTAGTAATTGGATAAGATTATAAAAAAAGGTACATATAATAATATAACTATATAAGTTATTGTAAAAGTTGAAAAGATATTAAATGTAAATGGGTATACAATGGGATATATAATATGGGTTTGTAATAATAAGGTGGTGGAAATATAACAAAAAGGGTATATATATCAATATAACTATATAAATTATTGTAAAAGTTGAAAAGGTATTAAATGTAAATAATAAATTGGGAAAATACAAAGTAAGGTTATGTAAAAGGAAATGGTATTATAATTATGGATTGGTAACAATTAATAATATATAAAATAAGACTTAAATATTAGTGAATAAGTACTTTGTAAGGAGGAATTTTTTTATCACTAAGTAGTTATTATAGTACTATGTTACGTAGTGACTAATCTCTTAACTTAATTATTTGCAAAGATAAGTGAGTGGTTATCTTAGTGATGTTACAATTTTTTTTAATATAATGATATTTGTTTCGTTTAAGTTGGATGTATTGTTATTTAAAAAAAAAGGTTAGAATGAATCGTAAAATATACATAAATGTATAAACATTGGGATACCTTGGAAAGTTCTGACTGAATTTGGATGTATGGACGTACGTGCAGCTACCGTCAGGTGCGGCCTTCGCAGTCCGTAGACTGTTAGTTGCCAGACGTAGGAATCTTGGTCGAAGTTCAGTTTGGGTCGTGGATGAAATATATTTTGATGGATTGGTGATATCTTTTCCTTATTGGGTTTGCTGGGGGTTGGTACTCGAAGTATGGGGGAATGATGCTCGCATGGAATGGAAAAGAAAAGCGAGTATCAGGGGGGGTTTTGGTGGGTAGGTGAGGATTATCAATATTATCAAGTATTGTGAGGGGTTGATATATTATTTACCTTGTTTAGAAGTGGTTAGGTAATTTGGAGTCGGTGATGACGATGCCCGTGACAGTGTAGAGTGTACTGCGGTGTCGATGAGATGTCAAAGGCAGGCGATGTCAGCTCGCGGCCAAGGTCCGTGCTGCTCGACGGTGGGCGTGGCTGGCTTGTTTCGGGTTGAGAATACGGTGGTTTCTAGGAACCAGTCTCTATTGGAGGAAATGGGTTGCGGTTTGATGCTGCCACCAGTATTTACCTACCCTTCCCGTATCTTCTTGGATTTACAGATACGATCTTGAGTTTCCTTCACTTTATTGGTTAATCTTAAGGAGAGTTCACTACACATTTCTACACACCTTTGCACAGAGTTTCCAGTATAGCATTATACATCGTTTTACACAGAGTTTGCAGTACACTATTATACATGGTTTTACACAGAGTTTGCAGTACACCACTTTACACAGGGCACGTCTATCAGACCGACGCTCTTGGAGCTCTGCGTTGGGTTTTTGTTGCCGGATGTGGCTAACTAAACAAATTTTTGAGGTGCGTTTTATCCTTTTGTTTTATAATTCCACCTTGAAAGTCCGTCGCCCCACATGGCTGGGGCAACCCACTAATTACCTACTATATATTTTGTACAAGTCGTAATATATACATATCCAGGGGGGTGGCTCGTTAATATGTAATGTTTCCGTGTGTTATGTGGGTCGTGTCTAATGGCATCCATTCTGTGTGTGTGTTCGTGAGTCCGTATGTGGGCGCCCGGGGAGGTGCGCTCGGCTGGTAAAATGCAGACTCAGCGATTTGAGTGGATATGGTAGGCGCCAGAGAGTCTGGTTGGTGATTGTGACATTGTTCACAATGCGTGGGAAATGGTTGTGATGTAGGTGGTGTATACATATATATATATATATATATATATATATATATATATATATATATATATATATATGTGTGTGTATATATATGTATATATACATATATATATATTTGTGTGTGTTTGTGTGTATATGTATGCATATATATATGTATACATATATATATATACATTATAGATATACATATAAATATATATATATACATGTATGTGTATATGCATATATATATATGTATATATATATGTATATATACATATATATATATATATATATATACATATATATATATATATATATATCGTTAAAGGTGATAGATACTTCATCATGTTGTATTTTCTTGTTGATGTTGACTGGCCCATCACTAGGAATATTAAGGGTGTATGTAGACAGGAGGCTTCTATCAAACATGTTTCATTAAAAGTGGTAGATAATTCAGCATGTATTATTTTTAGGATATTTTCCTTATTATGGAGAAATAACCTCACATCTTGCAAGAGAGAATAAGTCATTCTTGCGTAATAAGGAGCATATCCTAAAGAAAATGCAGCATGCTGAATTATCTACCACTTTTAATGAAACATGTTTGAGAGAAGACTTCCTGCCCATATATACTTTATATATATACTTTATATATATATATATATATATATATATATATATATATATATATATATACATATATACATATATATACATATATATATGTAAATATATATTATATATATATACATATATGTATATATACATATATATATACATATATATATATAAATATGAGTGGTAGGGTGGTGAGTTTAAACGCCAAGAATCCGTTGAAGTTTTATTTCTGACGTTTCGTCCAACTAGGACTTCTTCAGAGTGTACACAAATAGAACAATGACAACTTATATACCCGCACAGCTCACCCCGTTCCCCCTCGGTCAATGCTGCTGCCATCTCTCTTTCGTCTTGCCTCATGGATGATTAGTCCGCTTGCTATCCTCGCCAGCTTGACGAAACCGTCCCGATGGTTGCTGCATGGGAGTGAGGTAATGTATGCTGCCTCAATTGTCCTCCTTTCCTTTCTATCGAGTCCAGTATGGAGCACCTCTGTTTTTTCCCAATCCGGCAAGTGGCCAAATTTGTCGATGTGTACCACTAAAGAGTTAGACGTCCGGTGGGCTTTGATGTCATTTTTGTGCTCAGTTGTCCGCTTGTGAATTCCTCTGCTAGTTTCGCCATAGTAACTAGCGGGGCAGGTTTTACAAGGAATTCTATAAATTAAACTGTTGTCTTCGTTTTCTATTTTGTTTCTAATTTTATTTCTCACAACGTCGCCAATTTTTACCCCCGTGCTGAATGCCAGTTTCAGGCCTGCCTTGGTGAGACTTTGTTCCATGACGTTTGAGCACTTGGAGTTGGGAACGGACAGATACCCACGGTTCTCATCATTAGCCTCTTTTCCTTTGACACCCCTATTTCTTATTTGTAACGCCTTTTCCTTATTTCTATATAAAAAGCCTGCTGGGGAATATAATTTTTTGAAAATGTTAAAAATGCAATTAATTTCCTCCTGGAGAAATTCCTCACTACATATCCTAAATGCTCTCAGGAAAAAGCCTATAACGATTCCACTTTTTATTTTGTTGTGGTGTGCGGAGAAGAAATGCACGATGTCGTTTTTGTTAGTGCATTTTCTGTGGACTGAAAATGCTGTCTTGTTACCACGTCTCCATACTACTGTGTCTAGAAAGGCCAGATGGTTATCTTTCTCACGTTCCATTGTGAATTGGATGTCACGTACTATCTTGTTTAACTCTAGTAACTTAACATCCAAATCAGTATCTGCGGGTGCGACGACGAGTACATCATCCACATACCGCATCCAGGTGGAGTCTTGGCCCATTATTCCTATGAAATTGTCTTTCTCTAGTACCTCCATGTACAGAGAGGCTAACACGGCACTGAGAGGACTTCCCATAGCAAGCCCACGACACTGAATATATTCTTCGTTGTTGAAGATTAGAGGACCAAATTTTATACAATTTTATACTAATTTCTTGCCTCTGTTGGCAAACAGAGGCAAGAAATTAGTGGGGTTACTGGAAGAAACTCCTAGACCACCCAGTATGCGTGGACTACCAAAAACGCACAAACCCAACATTCCCATGAGGCCTATCATATCCGGGATCCGCAGTGCCCCACACAAATTGGCCCGATACTTGGCCAAACCCTTGTCTGCCAGATTAGGATCATTGAGCAAAGCCCACCTTAAAAACTCAAGTGACCTGATCGACAGGTTGAAGGACGTAGATCTATCAGATAAGACCATGGTTTCGTATGATATAACCAGCCTTTTTACGAATGTTTCTATTGACGGGGCATTAAAAGCTGCTGAGGAGGTAGTCAAGGACGTAAAAGACGAGGATTTGCCTGTAGGTAAGAAGGATTATTTAAAACTAATTTCCCTTTGTATAAAATTTGGTCCTCTAATCTTCAACAACCGAAGAATATATTCGTGTCGTGGGCTTGCTATGGGAAGTCCTCTCAGTGCCGTGTTAGCCTCTCTGTACATGGAGGTACTAGAGAAAGACAATTTCATAGGAATAATGGGCCAAGACTCCACCTGGATGCGGTATGTGGATGATGTACTCGTCGTCGCACCCGCAGATACTGATTTGGATGTTAAGTTACTAGAGTTAAACAAGATAGTACGTGACATCCAATTCACAATGGAACGTGAGAAAGATAACCATCTGGCCTTTCTAGACACAGTAGTATGGAGACGTGGGTAACCAAGACAGCATTTTCAGTCCACAGAAAATGCACTAACAAAAAACGACATCGTGCATTTCTTCTCCGCACACCACAACAAAATAAAAAGTGGAATCGTTATAGGCTTTTTCCTGAGAGCATTTAGGATATGTAGTGAGGAATTTCTCCAGGAGGAAATTAATTGCATTTTTAACATTTTCAAAAAATTATATTCCCCAGCAGGCTTTTTATATAGAAATAAGGAAAAGGCGTTACAAATAAGAAATAGGGGTGTCAAAGGAAAAGAGGCTAATGATGAGAACCGTGGGTATCTGTCCGTTCCCAACTCCAAGTGCTCAAACGTCATGGAACAAAGTCTCACCAAGGCAGGCCTGAAACTGGCATTCAGCACGGGGGTAAAAATTGGCGACGTTGTGAGAAATAAAATTAGAAACAAAATAGAAAACGAAGACAACAGTTTAATTTATAGAATTCCTTGTAAAACCTGCCCCGCTAGTTACTATGGCGAAACTAGCAGAGGAATTCACAAGCGGACAACTGAGCACAAAAAATGACATCAAAGCCCACCGGACGTCTAACTCTTTAGTGGTACACATCGACAAATTTGGCCACTTGCCGGATTGGGAAAAAACAGAGGTGCTCCATACTGGACTCGATAGAAAGGAAAGGAGGACAATTGAGGCAGCATACATTACCTCACTCCCATGCAGCAACCATCGGGACGGTTTCGTCAAGCTGGCGAGGATAGCAAGCGGACTAATCATCCATGAGGCAAGACGAAAGAGAGATGGTAGCAGCATTGACCGAGGGGGAACGGGGTGAGCTGTGCGGGTATATAAGTTGTCATTGTTCTATTTGTGTACACTCTGAAGAAGTCCTAGTTGGACGAAACGTCAGAAATAAAACTTCAACGGATTCTTGGCGTTTAAACTCACCACCCTACCACTCATTCTGTCTTCACACCTCAACATATATATATATATGTATATATACATTATGTAAATATATATTATATATATATGTATATATATGTGTATTATATATATATATAATTATATATATATATATATATATATATATATATATATATATATATATATTGCTGATAACCACAGGGAAAAAACGGAAAAGAAAACTAGAATTCCCCAAGTGCTTTCGTGATATTTCACATCTTCAGGGGATTACAACAAAGAAAATTGTCACATAGGTATATAAGAGGTAATACAATAAACTGGGAAAGGAACGGACATGACACATGGAGAAAATGTCACAAACATTGAACACTTACAATTAAATCATTTTTGTAATGATTGTAATTTAATTACAAATTTTGTCAATGATAAAATTATCTAATTTAAACATACCATAGCTAATATTAATATTAGATCCTTCAGAATTTTTTATCATGCAACTTTCAATGATATTTCTTTTGGCAAATGAATCACAATTTATGATAGAAGAGGCATTGGTCCAATCGATACAATGATCGAAATCTCTCATATGGATAAACAGCGCTGTTTTTACACTGTACTTGTGTTGCTTGAACCTAGTTGCGAGTTCTTTGCCTGTTTGTCCAAGATAATAACTTTCACAATCTCTGCAAGGGATCCTGTATATGCAACCAACTGAGTCATTAGGTGAATTTTTGATTATTAACTTCTTAAAAGTATTTGGATTATTAAACACAACTTTAATATTCCATGTTTTAAGAATATGGGGAACTTGAGCAAGATTGTTACTAAAAGGTAAAATCAAAAGATTCTTATAGTCGAAGGGGGGGATGTTTGAACACTATAAAAAGTTTTTTTTTCGCTAAAGCGAGAGCGCGGTCTAAAAATCTTTTGGGGTATTTTAATCCAAGACCAACATTAACAATGTACTCAAATTCCCCATCAATAAAATCAGGGCTGCAAATACGAAGAGCACGTAAAAACATAGAAGAAAAGACAGAATATTTTACTTTATCCTGGTGAGACGAGTAATAGTGAATATAAGACAAAACATTTGTCGGCTTCCTATAAACGCTGAACTTAAAATTATTACCATTCCTATGAACAAGGCAATCCAAAAAAGGCAACTTACCATTATTTTCTAGTTCAACAGTGAAATTAATAGAGGGAACTAAATTATTCAGAGATTGCAAAAATGCATTTAAATCCTCAAAATTGGGCCACAGGCAAAGAACATCGTCAACGTACCTATACCAAGTCACATTTGGTGGCAAAATTTCACTTAATAGTTTATTTTCAAAAAATTCCATATAGAGATTGCTAAGGACTGGGGATAGCGGATTACCCATAGCCATTCCGAATTCCTGAGCATAAAATTGACCATTAAATTCGAATTTATAATCTTTAATACAAAGCTTAATAAGTTCAATGATTTTAGCTGAAGGCAATGGAAGTGGGATTTTGTCAAAAAATTACAAAAATTCCAATAGATGATTTAATTGTCTTTCTCACCGATTTTTTTTTTTTTTTTTTTGTGTGTGTGTGTGTGTGTGTGTGTGTGTGTGTGTGTGTGTGTGTGTGTGTGTGTGTGTGATACAATTTCACCCAAACTATTTACAGCTTGTTTAGAAGATATTTTCAGAAGATTGAGTTTGGAGATTAATGGCGAATATTTGAACCACCTAAGATTTGCAGATGACATCATTCTTATTTCAGAAAGAGCAGAAGATTTGCAAGATATGCTGAGCGGTCTAAACAAAGAAAGTATCAAAGTAGGTTTAAAAATAAATACGAGTAAAACCAAAGTAATGTTCAACACGAAAGTTCAAAGTAAAGAGATTGTAATTGATGATGAGAGTCTTGAGGAAGTTGAAGAGTATAATTATTTAGGTCAGATGGTGAAGGTGACGAAAGATCATGATAATGAAATAAAAAGACGCATTACAATTGGTTGGAAAGTGTTTGGTAAGTATAATAAAATCCTGAGAGGCTCTCTACCTTTATGTTTGAAACGTAAAGTTTACAACCAATGCATTCTACCAGCAATAATCTACGGATGTGAGACTTGGAAGCTGACTAGGGCGATGGAAACAAAGCTAAGGACTACACAGAGGAGAATGGAGAGATCATGATGGGAATAACACTGAGAGACCGAAAGAGAGCAAGTTGGGTGAGAGAGCAGACTAGAGTGAAAGATATTGTGGAGGCAGTAAAAGAGAAGAAGTGGAATTGGGCAGGTAGTGGTGCGAACGACTGATGAGCGATGGAGCAAGTGTGTTACTGAATGGACGCCACGAGATAGGAAGCGTGGAAGAGGGAGACCAGACAGAAGATGGAGAGACGAGATCGAGAAGTTTGCAGGAGTGACGTGGCAGAGGACGGCACGGTCGTGTGAATCATGGAATGCTATGAAGGAGGCCTTTGTTCAGAAGTGGACTCAGGATGGCTGATTTGATTTGCTTTGATTTTATTTGATTATATATATATATATATATATATATATATATGTATATATATACATATATATATATATACATACATACATATGCATATATATATATACATATATATGTATATATATATACATATATATGTGTATATATATATGTATATATATTATATATATATATATACATATATATATATATATGTACATATATATATATATATATATATATATATATATATATATTTATGAAAAATGTTTTACAAATTTTGTCGATTGCACTAAAACCACAGTTGGAGCAAAAAAAAAAAAAAAAAAAGACTGGAGACATGGAATTTATATAATTGGATTGCAAACTTCAATTGAAACATATAGATTCACTGTGGTGTTCACGTGATATATATATATATATATATATATATATATATATATATATATATATATATATATATGTATATATATATACATATGCATATATATATATATATATATATGTATATATATATACATATATATATACATATATATATATATATATACATGAATGAACATATATATGCTAGATGAGATTTTGAGGTTAAAAATGTCTCTTGTTGGTAAATAATTAAAATTATTTTCCTTTGGGTATCTTAATCTCGGTCCATTGGACAATACCCATCATAACCTAACCTAACTTACCCGATCTTTCCCTAAACTAGTCTGACCTAAGCAAAGCCGCCAAAAACTCAGAGGATGACAAAAATCTCTATAATATTATCTTAGTTTGCCCGAACTTGCTTGAACAAGATCATGAGCAGAGTTATAAAGAAATTTCTACTTTAAGCGAATTTTAATGCAATAACATTTCAAAGAAAACAAATGCTGTAGTTAGATTTCAAGATATTAGATGTAATTCTGTTTAAGGACTTTGTAGCACAGATGTTTGACCAGAACTCACGTAAGAAGAAGGTACAGGATCTAATGCATGGTACTTTTAAAGTCACATGAAAATAGAAACCGTGTCTGGAGCATAATTCTGACGAGAGCTCAGTGATTTTCACACACACATACACGCACACACACACACACACACACACACACACACACACACACACACACACACACACACACACACACACACACACACACACACACACACACACACACACACACACACACACACACACACACACACACACACACACACACACACACACACACACACACACACACACACACACACACACACACACACACACACACACACACACACACACACACCACACACACCACACACACACACACACACACACACACACACACACACACACACACACACACACACACACACACCACACACCACACACACACACACCACACACACACACACACACACACACACACAACACACACACACACACACACACACACACACACACACACACACACACACACACACACACACACCCACACAACACACACACACCACACACACACACACACACACACACACACACACACACACACACACACACACACACACACACACACACACACACAACACACACACCGACGACAACAACTCCAAGAAAACTTCAAGTTTCATTGATCTCAACGACAAGGGAGTACCTGTGTTGTATTAATAGGGAAGGGAAAAGCTCGTGGTATAGTGGGAAGATGAAAAAAAAAAGAAGAAGGGGAGGGATTACTGACGAAAATGGAAGGAAATGAGGAAGGGGACGAATGGGCCTAGGAAGTCAGACGGCATGTGGTAAAAGTCGAAGAGATTAATAAAAATGTAAAAAATTAGAAATATAGATAAGAGCAGCGCAATAGAAGGTGAAGACAATTATTTCTATGGCTTTATTTAGGGAGGAAATGAGAACCTCTCCCGACGAGTAAATCTAGAGGAGAAACTAAAAGAAATGAACGAAACATGGTAGGTTAGGTTTAACCAATTAACGCTAGTTACCCAAAGAGTTGATAAACTGAAAGAATTAAAGGAGATTGAAAACCTAACTAAAGAAATGGAAGAATTAAAAAGACAGTTAAGAGAAGTAAAGGATAAGAATAAGGAATTCAAGAGGAATAATAAAGAAATAAAGAGTCCATAACAAAAGAGGTAAATGATTGGAAAAAAGTACAAGGGAACAATAAAATCTAATTAAAGGTATAGTGGAGCAGCAGATGAAAGAAGAAACTAAGGACACAGTTATTAAAGTGATGAGGGAGAAGGAGAATATAGTAAGAGACTTAGTGGATAAAAAGAAACGTATAATTATATTAGGGATGGAAGAGAAGTATAATCCAAATAGGACTATACATATAAAAGAGGAAAAGGAAAAAGTAAATAAGATATTAGAAGTAGTTCAAGAGGAAGATCCAGAAACAAGGAAAGAAATAAAAGAAATATATAAACTAGAAAAGTCCAATACAGATAAGACCAGACCAATGAAGGTTGAATTCAGGTCACAAATGACAGCAGAGAATATCTTAACAAAAACAGGGAAACTAACAGACAGTGATCAATATAAACAGGTATGGATAAAAAGAGAAATGAATAAAAAGGAAAGAGAGGATGAGAAAACAAAAAAGACTAGAAGCTAAGGAAAAAACGAGGAAAGAACAGAGTCAGAAAAAGAGAAATTCTATAGGAGAGTAGTGAATATGAAAGTGAGGAAATGGTTCATAACAGAGAGAAACAGATAGAAAACAGAAAACACAATAATAGTAGCAGAAAATTAAAAGTGTCTTACACAAATACAAATGACTTAATAACCGGCTTGAACGAACTGAATGATTACCTGAAGGAAAAAGAACCGGACATAATGGGAATTGCAGAGACAAAATTGAAAGGTCCACTACCACCTAACAGTGTAGGACATGGTGCATATGATTATTGGGTTAGAAACACAGAGGTAAAACAAGGGGGTGGAGTTATGTTCCTGACTAAGAAGGATATAAATGTGAGGAATGTCTCATATGGAAAAAATAGAGAAGAGATGATTATGATAGAAGTGAAGGAAAAGGATGGGAAGAGCAGGAAGTTTGTGATAAATTATGTGCCTCCTAAAATGGCTTCGTGGGAAGAGAACAAACACAAAAATGTGTTAGAGGACACAAGGATAACACTAAATAAGATAATGGAAGATGGAGGAAGATTAGTTATAATGGGTGACTTTAATTGTAAAGAAACCTGCTTGGAAGAGATGACAGTGAAGGGTGGAGACGACCTATGGGGAAATGTACTACTTGATATGATTATAGAGCATACAATGACGCAATAGATTGAAGAGAATACTAGGTATAAAATGAGGAAGAACCATCGAGACTGGACCTAATAATCACATCAGAACCCGAAATAGTGGACAAGATTGAATAAAAGACACCAATAAGTAAAAGTGACCACATATTGGTTAAACTAAA
>NC_134793.1:61739734-61757234 GCF_046742065.1 Oratosquilla oratoria | reverse complement strand
ATAGGTTTCATTGAAATTCAGCCCACATGGGATTCAGCCCAAAGGGATTTAGCCTAACCTAACCCAACTAACCCATTATTTTTAGTGAATTTAAAAGTGGACTGAATCCTGTGTGGGCTGATTTCCAAGCCCACCTATTTCATATCCTGTTAATTATTTCCAAATAATTTAGTGGCTTGTGTGAATATGATCATTAAAAAAATAACTACTGTACTCAAAAGTAGCCTAAATCACACTGTATTCATTTATTTATTCATTTATAAATTATGCAATATGCTAAAAAATCTGTTTCCATCTCAGGATCTGTATCAACAGCTTCAATCCCTTCATCATCGGCTCCACTTGAATTATCTGCAAACCTGACTCCATTAAAAAGGTCACTATCAAACTCCTCCACAGGCGCCACTTCTTCTAAATCATTTTCATCTAAAAGAAAGTCATCAACATCTCTGGACAGATTTATCATAAAAAACTTCAGCCTCTCAAAAGGAAAATCTCGACAAAGAAGTTGCAAGAATTATATTTGCTACAAATTCGCCATTTCGTCTTGTTCAGTATCCTCAGTTTCTCAAGATGTTTCAGAACCTGAGGCCAGGTTATATTCCTCCATCCAGAAAAGATATTGCTGATAAGTACTTGGATCTTGTGTATGAAAAGGAATGTAAAAAGTGTGCAGATGACCTGAATAATGAAACTGTATGTCTTTCAATTGATGGGTGGTCTAACATCCATAATGAGCCCATGATATGTGTCACTCTAACAATATCCACTGGTCAGATTTATTTAGTTGACACAATAGACACATCAGGGAAACCTCACACTGCTGAATATCTTCTACAACTTGTACAAAATTCGATCAAGAAGGCTGAACAAGATTTTGGTTGTCACATTGGAAGTGTTGTGACAGACAATGCAGCAAATGTCACCAAGATGAGAAAAGTCTTGGAGGAATCGAGTGAACCTGAGCATACCGTCTTCACATACGGATGTGCAGCACACCTACTAAATCTACTGGCTCCTGGCCTTGAGATTGATAATGTAAAACAACATGTGGTCCATGTAGTTAAATATTTTAAAAATAATCATTATGCTGCTTCAAAGTATCGGCAGGAAGGTGGTCAGTGTCTAGTCATGCCCTAGGACACAAGGTGGAACACATTGTCAGACTGGCCAATTCTAATAAAGATCTGTGAAGTCAACAGAGAAGCTACTGATACTGAACCCAAGGCGACCACGTAAGCCCCGGTCAGGGCATCTCCCCGTCTGTGGACCGATAGGCGATCCGGATAAGCTCAAGGCACGAGTGGCTGGACACTGACACTCAAAGTGCTTGCGGAAGAAATTACACACACACACACACACACACACACACACACACACACACACACACACACACACACACACACACACACACACACACACACACACACACACACACACACACACACACACACACACGCACGCACGCACGCACGCACACACACACACACACATACACACACACACACACACACACACACACACACACACACACACACACACACACACACACACACACACACACACACACACACACACACACACACAAATGATCGTGTTTATATGTATGCATGTACTCGTATATGTATGCACATATGAATTTATGTATATGTATATACACATACGTGTGTATTTGTTTGTGTGTATGTGTGTGTGTGTGTGTGTGTGTGTGTGTGTGTGTGTGTGTGTGTGTGTGTGTGTGTGTGTGTGTGTGTGTGTGTGTGATAATAATAATAATAATAATAATAATAATAATAATAATAATAATAATAATAATAATAATAACAATAAAAATAATAATAATAATAATAATAATAATAATGATAATAATAATAATAATAATTATTAACAATAATGATAATAATAATAATAATAATAATAATAATAATAATAATAATAATAATAATAATAATAATAATAATAATAATAATAATAATAATAATAATAATAATAATAATAATAATAATAATAATAATAATAATAATAATAATAATAATAATAATAATAATAATAATAATAATAATAATAATAATAATAATAATAATAATAATAATAATAATAAAAGGTTTATTTTGATTGCAGTAGTACACTGACAATAATACATTACAAAAGCTGATTAAAAATATAAAACTTAGAGTATATACACAGTACAAGTTTACATGGAGTTCATTATGTGCACAATGGATGGGATGGCACTGTTTTTGTAGCGGTCAGTCCTTGGCGCTTTGATTGGTACGAGCCTATTTCTGTGTCTAGTGGCGTGGCGAGTTGGTGAAGCATCGGGAGGGAGGAAGTGACGGTGTCTAGGGTGGGAAAGCAGGCTTTCCCCAAATTTCTTTAGTGCCTCACCGTGTCGTTGTGACACCCTAGATAGAGTGAGGGTGGTAAGAGCGTGGTCGTAACTGCTGTACTCCACGCCCAGGATGATCCTGCACGCTCTCTTTTGTACCCTCTCCAACTTTTGTCTCTGTGTGAAGGTGAGTGAGCTGGACCAGGCTGGTGAGGCATACATGAGGGTGGGGAGTATGAAAGTCTTGTAGACCTCCTGTAGCTCAGATGTAGGTGTTCCTAATGATTTTAATCTGCTGTGTGTGTGTGTGTGTGTGTGTGTGTGTGTGTGTGTGTGTGTGTGTGTGTGTGTGTGTGTGTGTGTGTGTGTGTGTGTGTGTGTGTGTGTGTGTGTACTATATACACATATCAATCAATATATTAATCTACTTATGTGTTGGAATCCCTCAGTTTCTAGTTTTCTTCTTGTATATATATGACCTAACTTGGTGTAACGAAATGAGGCAAGATCAACTTTAATGAAACATTTTAAGATCTTTTACGGCGTTATGAAAACAGGGTACATGTATTATGAGGTGAGTAATATCGTGTTCGTAACATGTACAGTAAATCGTCCCAGGTTGTTCCGATGATAGAACAACAACGGCGAATCATTACGTGAATCGGTCAAAGACGAAAAAGTATTTATTCATTATCTAACATACTATCTAAGATTAAGAGTGAAAAGCGCTTTGGCAGTTTCGAAAGATTTTCTGAAATAATGTGGCGGCACACTTGTTGGCATTTCTCGAAATCATGCAACTTGCTTTTGCTACTTCGTTGTAACAGAAACGACTCCGGTTACGATCTTTTGTTTTTCAAATTTCCTAATGTCAAATTACTCATGCGGCATATAAAGAGAAGCTGAACGACGAATCAAGAGAAGTTAAACGTATATGAATGTTAGACGCATTGTTGAGATGTTCTTGCCTAGATCATTGTAACCAAAGTTGTTTCTACTCAAACGAAGAAGCAAAAGCAAGCAGCATACTAACCTATTGTGCCGCCACCTTCAGACAGTTCTAATTACCTAGTCATTGCAACCTTGGTCTAAAAATAGGCTAATAAGATTTAACCCAAGTAAATGTAAGGTTATGCACTTAGGCAATAATAAGTATTATAAGTTTTTTGGAAATTCGCTAGCAAATGGGGATAGTGAAAAGGATCTCGGCGTAATTATCAGTAATGATCTCAATTCATCTGAGCTGTGTATTTCCGCCTGAGGGAAAACAAACAAGATTTTAGGGCTGATTGAGCGATCTTTTTATTTTGAAAGCCCATCTG
Organism: Oratosquilla oratoria; assembly: GCF_046742065.1. Taxonomy (NCBI): domain Eukaryota; kingdom Metazoa; phylum Arthropoda; class Malacostraca; order Stomatopoda; family Squillidae; genus Oratosquilla; species Oratosquilla oratoria. The sequence continues at coordinate 61,753,583 of NC_134793.1, read as the reverse complement.
ACATTAACATACATATACCAACGGATTCCCCCCCCCCCATACAAAGGAGGTAGCCATCACCACTCCTCTCTATTTTCTTGGCTCCTCCTAGATGACGGGTCATCCCTGCATCTCGCTCCCTACCCTGGGTCAGAAGCAATGTAGCAAGACACAGTACATCCATAGCAAGGCCGCTTCATTTAATCGACGACCCACCCCCCTCTCTGTCCCGCAGGGAAAAAAATACTTTTTTTTTCCAGAGCTATTATTCATTTTTTTTTTCAATTTCACCAGAGCCATTTTTTTTAATTACCAGAGCCATTTTTGATACTTCCAGAGCCATGCTTTTGCAGGTTCGATTTCCTTCAAACTATTTGAAGGCTAACTCATTACTCATGTCGGAGCGAGTTTGCATATGTACAGTGTACGTATGCATGCGGTGATGTGGTATTAGGTATGGTGCATTGTACATGTAGTCAGCGCGTTGATTGGGCAATTAGCTGCATGCAACCAATAAACTTCCCTGCATACAGGTACCATGCAATTTGCAACTAGCGATATTATGTAGCACGATAGTCGTGTAGAGTCTAGTCAACATGTACTAGTATACGCACGCATGCAGCTGATACGAAGCTAGGCTAGGTAAGCCATTGAACTCTAGCAGCTATACCGCGTACACATATGTACGTACATCAACAAATTAAAGTTGATTGATGCGTTGCGTTTATGATATCGATTGATAATGCAATGATTGATCACGGTTAAGTTGTGTTTGCTTTGATCCTTTCATCAATGGTGATGGGATTCAGGGATTGCCAAATGATGGATAATTCATGAAAAACGTTGAATCATGCCGCGGGAGCAATTTTTTTTTTGTGGGATCGCTCCCGCTTGTGTACTAATAAAGACAAGTTTAGAAGATACTATTAATGATAATATACTAATAATGGCATATTTAGAATATACTCATAATAACAAATTTAGCATATACTATTAATGGTAACTTTAATGTGTAGTAATAAGAAAAGGTTTGATTATACTAATAATGACAAGTTTAGAGAATAATATTCTAATAATGATATTACTACTATTAATGGTAACTTTAATGAGTACTAATGATGAATGATAATATTAACTTTAATGTGTATTAATAATGACATTTTTAGAATATACTAATAATGGGAAGCTTATAAGATACTATTAATGATAAATATAAGATGTTCTAATAATGACAAGTTTAGAATATACTAAATTTGACAAGTTTAGTAGTTACTAATTTTGACAAGTTTAGAAGGTACAAATAACGACAAGTATGGAAGGTACTGTTAATTGTCTACCATTAATGACATTTTTGGATATACTTATAATAATTAATTTAGATGGTACTCTTAATTAAATTTAATGCGTACTAATAGCGACAAGTTTAGAAGGTACTCATAATGAGAAGTTTCAATGTGTACTAATAATGACAAGTTTAGAATATACTATTAATGACAAGATTACAAGGTACTATTAATGATAACTTTAATGTGTACTAATAATGAAAATTTTTTGATAACTTTAATGAGCACCAATAATGAACAATTTAGAAGGTACTAATAACGACAAGTTGAGGAGGTATTATTTATGATAACGTTAATGGGTGCTAATGACAATAAGTTTAGAAAGCACTATTAATGACAAGTTCAATGTGTACGAATAATGACATGTTCAGTATATACTAGTAATATCAAAATTTGAATGTACTATTAATGATACTTTTAAGTTTAAAAGTACTATTAATTATAAATTTAATGTGTACGAATAATGACTGGTACTCTTAACTATACATTTAATGAGAAGTTTAGAAGGTACTCATAATGAAAAGTTTAGAAGATTCTATTGTGACTAGTTTAGAATATACTAATAATGACAAGTTTTTACAAAGGATTACAAAGGCGGAGCATGCCGACAGGAGACCTTTTGGTCCATATCTAGGTCAGATGCAAAAAAAATAAAATAAAAAAAAATAAATAAATAAATAATGATAATAATAGAATAAAAAATAAAAAATATAATAATGTAAATAACAAATAAAATACATAGATAAATGCATAGGTATAGTTAAATAATAAACAAACAGGTAAATAGTAAATAATAATAAATTGACATATAACTAGTAATAAATGAAAATCAAAAAGGCAAATGATAACGAAACAAAAACAAATAATATAAAATAAATTATAATCATTACAGCATCTTGCTTAGGTGTTTATCTAAATGATTCTTAAAGCTTCGAACTGAACTACATTGCACTACCTGTGCAGGAAGTTTATTCCATTCATTAACTACACGGTTGACAAAGTTGTTTCTACATACTTCCAAATTGAATCTATTTCAGGAGAGTTTGAGACCATTGTTTCTTGTCTAATTCTCATTCAATGTGAAAATTTTGTCACTTTTGATGTTGTCAATTCCCTTTAGAATCTTAAAGACCTGTATCAAGTCACCTCTGAGTCTACGCTTTTTTAGGGAAAACAGATTCATATGTTTTAGTCGATTTTCGTATGATTTATTCTTGATATTTGGAATCAGTTTTGTGGCTCGCCGTTGTACTTTTTCCAATCTGTCAATGTCTTTAATGAGATTCGGTGACCATACGGAAACAGCATATTCCAAATGTGGACGAATTAACGATTTATATAGCTTGTTAATGAGTGATGGACTTTTGAAATCAAAAGATCACGCAATGAGTCCTAGAATCTTATTTGCTTTCTCAGAGGCTGAAATACACTGCTTGGATGATTTGAGGTCGTTACTGATAATTACGCCGAGATCTTTTTCACTATCCACTTTTGTTAACGAATTTCCAAATAACTTGTAATCGTACTTACTGTTATTTTTACCTATGTGCATTACCTTGCATTTACTTGTGTTAAATTTCATTAGCCACTTTTCAGACCATTGCTGTAATTTATCTAAATCTTCTTGAATATCTAATTATTTGAGTGATCATTTGCCACTCCGCACAGTTTTGTGTCATCAGCAAATTTGGAAACAGTAGATTTTAGTCCATGGTCTATATCATTTATATACGCTATGAATAGAAGTGGCCCAAGAACGGAACCCTGAGGAACTCCACTCGTAACATTTTTCCATCTAGAAGTTTTTCCATTTTTTTCGACCATTCAACCAATTACTAGTCCAACCTAATAGGCTACCATTTATTCCATGTAAAGCTAATTTAGTAAGTAGTCTTTCGTGTGGGACGGTATCAAAAGCCTTTCAAAGTCTAGATATATTAAATCTATATTGTTTCTTTTGTCATAATTCGAGATAACTGTGTTGTAGAATTCGAGTAAGTTAGTCACGCAAGAACGTTTCCGTCTGAAACCATGATGGTTATCATTTATCAAACGTTTACTTTCTAAATGATGTTCGATAGCATCTCTGATGATAGTTTCCATTATTTTTCCTACGATTGAAGTCAAACTTATAGGCCTATAGTTATTTGGTTTCTTTTTGTCACCTTTTTTGAATATGGGAGTAACGTTAGCTAGCTTCCATTCTCTTGGGACATCTCTGGATATGATGGATTTCTTGAAAATAATTTCTAATGGAACAACAATCTCATTTTTCATTTCCTTTAAGATTCTTGGATGCCAACCGTCAGGCCCTGGTGTTTTATTAACTTTGAGTTTATCTATACACCTTTTAATTTTTTCTTTTGTTATATTTACCCTAGACTTTTCACAGGTTTCATTTTGGAATCCACTTGAGGTGTTTCGTTTACGAATACCGAGCTAAAATAATTGTTTAAGATATTACACATTCCTTCATTTGAATATTCAAGTTGACCGTCAGCAGATAATAGTGGACCAATATGATTCCTAACAACCTTTTTATCTCTAATGTAACTATAGAATTCTTTGGGATTCTCTTTGGATTTATCAGCGATGTTCATTTCGTATTGTCGTTTTCTTTTTCTTGTTGTCTTTTTTAAATCTCTCTGTATTGATACATAACTTTCATAGTCATTAGATGCACCCGAGCACTTATACTGTCTCTTTTTAGCAATACTTTTTTCAGTTTCTTTGTCGAGCCACTTTGGGCGAGCCTGATTTGGGGGACGTCTGTCCTTAAATGGAATGTAAGTTTGAATCATCTTAGTGAGCGTATTTTAAATATTTCCACATCTGATCTACAGGTCTTTCGTTTAATCTTGCCTCCCAATCTGTAAGCTGAAGCTCCTGACGTAGTCCTATGAACTGAGCTTTACTGAAATCGGGTATTTTAGAAACACAAGTATCTATTCTAAAATTGTTTAGGAGTTTGAATCTAACTAAGTTGTGATCGCTATTTGCAACAGATTCACCGACTTCTATATCAGTTACCATGCTTTCGCGGCTAGTGATCAATAGATCGAGTAAGTTTCCATATCTTGTGGGCTCTTTTATATGCTGAATTAAGTAATTGTCACCAAGAAAATCAATCAAACGACTACCTATATGGCCATGTCCAATCAATGTCAGTAAAATTGAAATCACCCATTATCAATAAATCCCGGTTGCAGAAACTAGACAGTTCTTGAAATAACAGTTTGTCGTCTGCTAATGATGTCTTTGGCCTATATATTACACCTATATTCATTTTTTTTTCCATTTGTTTGGGTTAACTCAACCCACAAACTATCATATGCATCCTGTTTCACTTTCTCTAAAACACAAACATTAACATTGTTTTTAACGTACAACAGAACACCCCCACCTTTCTTGTGGTTTCTATTCTGATGAAAGTGCTTAAATCCCGCAATATTAAATTCAGCTTCGAACTCTGTACCATTTAACCATGTCTCAGTTATTCCTATCATATCGAAATTTTCTTTTTTGACATACGCCTGTATTTCTTGAAATTTGTTCCTAATACTACGACATTAAAGTACATGGTTTTAAGAAACTCGTGATTATTTCTTTTTGACACATTTTGAGTTTCAATATCATGTCTTACATTATCATTTTGTTTTTTATTTACCTTGCCCTATATTATTATTTGGTCCTTCATTGACATTCAATGCCTCATTAAAATTTCTCCCATCAAAATTAACATATCCCCCATCACGGACATCTGGTCGATCACGGTCATCCGATCTCTTTTGTACATTTTGTCTCCCTACGTCACCGTGATTCACTCCGGCCTCCCGTCGTTCATTGACATTATGTCCGGCATCCCTTCCTAAAATTATATTTTGTCCTTCAGTGACATTATATCCTACCGTGATATTTTTCCTCCACTATAATTACATCCCATCGTGATCTTTTGTCTTCCACTGTCATTACATCCTATCATGATATTTTGGTCTTCATTGACATTCTGTCCGGTATTCCTTCCTATAATTATATTTTGTCCTCCACTGACATTATATCCTACCGTGATATTTTCTCCTCCATTATCATTACATCCTATCATGATATTTTGTCCTCCACTATCATTACTTCCCATCGTGATCTTTTGTCCTCCACTGTCATTACATCCCATTGGGACATTTTGTCCTATGACATTACATCCTAATGTAACATTTCGTCCTCTAGCGACATTATATCCTAAAATTATATATTTTTTCTATGCTGGCACATTGTTCTATATTAATGTTATACTCTACACTGTTTTCCCAAGTACATTCTATTTCCCCTTCCCTTTGGGCTTCTACCCTAAAAAAGAAGCTAATTCATTACAAACTCCCACAATGAGGTTTGTAAGAACATCTTTGCCTCTGTGGGTAAGGTGGGTAACTTGTCTTTATTAGAATACTCTAAACTTTTTATTATTAGTATATCCTAAATATGCCATTGTTTAGTGTATTCTGAATTTGTTATTATCACCTTGTTGTAATTTTGTATTTTGTTTTTTTGTATATTTCAACCTGTCATTATCGGCTGAGAAGAAACCTGCACAGTGAAGCTATAGCGGTAATCCCCTACCACACTCCTAGCCAAATGGCCACTTCCGGAAGGGAGAGTGTGGTTGGACATTCCGCACAAATCATCGGAAATTTAAAATTCCCGGCTCTGTGCAGGTAGCGCATGCGTCGACAACCCCACCTCACCCTCCCTACCCCTCTTGGAAGGCTTGTCAACCGTCTGCTTCACTTTTGCTTCGCGGAACCAGACGAATCGGTCACTCCACGACCCGCCTTGTTCATACCGGTGAGTCTGGCTCCTGCTCGTGTTCTCGTGTTCTCGTAGGGAGCCCTCCCTGTTCTCCTGCAGTTTTTCCCCTTCGGTGTTGTGCCCAGGCACCTTTGGGACACCTCTTTTTTACCCCTTCTATGATTATCATTATTCTATTTTCAGACCAAACGCTTGTGTGTTGAATCCGGCTGCACAGCCAGGATCTCGTCAGACGGCCACAACCACTGTTCTTACCATGCCCCTTGTTCCTCACAAGCTGGCTTTAACCCTCTAGCCTGCTTGGTCTGTATAGTGTTGGTTGAGGAGAATCGTGCTGCTCCTCCCAAAACCCGCTCCAAGCTAGCCGCCCTTGAACTCCTTCGGGTGGCATGGCGCAGAGCTCGGAAATTGAAATCCGCCGACGACCCCCCCCCCTAGTGTGGGCGGATCCGGCGCTAGGCGTGGAATTGGGCCTCGTTCGCCCTCGCCATCCGTCTTCCTTTGTCTCCGAGACTTCCGTTGGTGTACAACCTGGACCTCTCGGAGTACAAGGGGACGAGTCTGATGCTGCGGAGTATGGGGCCCCCGAGGGTCATCAGGCCTCTCGGTATCCCCATACATCCGACCATCAAGGGTCCTCAAAACCCTTACGGCTTGCTTTCTCAAGCACACCCACGAATTCGTCTTCCTCCAGAGGTCACTCACGTGAACCCGGCAGGAAATCACGCTCGAAAAAGAGGTCTGCCTCATCAATGAGGCCTAGGACGCTCAGCTTGTCCCCACCCTTCACATCCTCTCTCTCCAGCTCACCCTCCCTTCCTCGCTCTCCTTTTCCTCGCCATAAATCCCACAAGGGCAAGGAGCCGGAGGACGAAGCGAGGGGAGAGGGAACGCTGGCTGCCCAAGTGGCTGCCCTCCTTCCGTCCCTGATAGGCCCCGTCCTTAACTCTGCCCTGTCACACTACCCGGCCTTTCAGGCCGCGCAAACCATAACGTCCCCCTCTCCAGAGCAACCTCCTATTGAACCTCCGGATCTAGCCCCCTCTCCCACACTCCCTCCTCCCCTTTCCCGCGGTCTGTTCGACCAGGAAGCAACAGACCGCGTCTTCGCTACGGTCCCGACTGTCATCCAGATCCAACCACCCTCCCAACCTAGACCTCGGCACTTCCCTGCTCACAGATCCCACTCTCTATTCAGGCGCCCGCCCCCATACGCGCGCCAACAACAACAACAACAGCGGGCATACCGTCCACCACCCACAGGGAGGATAAACCAGCGCCCGCATCAGCAACAGCCCCAGACATTTCGGCGCCAACAATCGCAACACCACACCTCCTCCCAACCCCAGAGGACAACCAACCAACGACAACATCAGCAGCAACAACAACAGAAGTTCAAGAACTTCTGAAGGTCCCCAAGTGGGGTGTCTCCTGGGCTGGCACCACGCGTGGCCTGCGCATGGATGGGCCACCAGGGTCATCCGCCAGGGACTCACCTGGCCTTGGGTGTCTCTCTCGGTGGGTCTCGTTACCTATATTCTCTGAGGGAACTGTGGTGATATTCTTACATAATATGGATAGTAACTTGTCCCAGCCCTTCAGGCGGGGGGGGGGGGTATACACTCTACTACCGATAGGCTGATTCCTTGTTCTTTCCTCCCACAGCCACTACGCCACCATCCCGCGTCATCCAAGGTGTCCTCTTCAGTGCTGCCCCACGTGAGAGACATGAAGGAAAAAGGAATAGTGGAACCAGCGACAGGTCGGGTCTTTCTGTCCCGTCTCTTTACCGTACCAAAGAAAGACCCAGGGAAAACGAGACTGATTATGGACCTGAGCGCACTGAACAAATTTTTGAAACCCCTGCGATTCAAGATGGTGTCGGTGGCTCAGGTCCGGTCAGTGCTCCGGGAGGGAGATTGGTTAGCGTCCCTGGACCTTCAGGACGCATATTGGCATGTCCCCATCCACCCCCGATTTCGCCGGTTCCTGGCGTTCCAGGTGGGGAGGGAGACATATCAATTTACCAGACTCCCTTTCGGACTCTCGCTTGCCCCGAGGGTCTTCACGAAACTAGCGAGAGTGGTAGGCGCACGCTTGGCGGAGGCAGGCGTCTCCACACTCATGTACCTGGACGACTGGTTGATACATTCGCCCAACGAGAAGGGTGCATCAACCAGCGTCTCGGTGGCTCTGAGAGTCTTGGCGGGGATGGGCTTCAAAGTAAACTAGGACAAATCTGCCCTCACCCCTACACAAAAACTTCGTTGGCTCGGGATCGAGTGGGACACGATCAACGCCTCCCTGTCACTGGCTCCAGACAACGCTCTTCGGACACTCTACTATGTCAGGAGGGCGTACTTCTCTCAAACGTTCTCCCGCCGTCAGTGGGAGGGCCTGTTAGGTTGCCTCAACTTCGCGGCCCCGGCCCTTCCACTGGGCCGCTTGAAACACCGACGGCTGACGCGAGAGGTCAACAGGAGCATCCCACTCTTCCCACGCGACCTTCCCACGCGACCTTCCCAGGCCGGTACCCTCAGCACTCCACAGCTTGTTACGTCCCTGGCTTCGGCCAGGGGCCCTACGCCAGTCAGTCCCATGGTCCCCACCCCCACCTCGGATAACAGTGGCGACGGACGCCTCGGACATAGGGTGGGGCTTCCAGTCGAGCTGGGGACATCAAGCGTGCGGGGAATGGTCGGAAGAGAGAAGGTCACTACACATCAACCTTCGGGAGCTGATAGTGGTGAAAGAATGGCTCGAACGGCACCCCGAAATCTCCTACACGAGCGTCCGCTTCGATGTGGACAATGTGACGGTAGTACAGTGCGTGCACAGGCAAGGTACGGCCCGATCAGGTCCACTCCTAGCCCTGTCGGAAGACATCTTCGCCGAGGCATCACGCAGGGCCATATCCCTCTCGGCGAAGTATGTTCCGGGCCGGGAGAACGACTGGGCGGACGCTCTATCCAGGTTCCGGGAGACATCGGTGGAGTGGCAACTACGCCCACAAGTGTTCGAGTCGCTCTCTCTCCACTACGGCACCCCGGAGGTGGACCTATTTGCCTCCCCGAGCACGACCCAGCTCCCCCTCTTCCTCACCTACAACCAAAGAACACGCGCAGGAGGCCCGGACGCCTTCACGGAGGACTGGAAGCGCTGGAAGTACGTATACATATTTCCTCCTCCAGCGACACCGGTCCTCCTAAAGGTGATGCAGACCCTTAGGTCCTTCAAGGGTCGGGTCCTCCTGATAGCTCCCTGCTGGCCAGCTCAGCCGTGGTTCGGGGAGCTAATGAGGTGGTGCGCTTCTCCCCTTCTACTAGGGTCAGCTTGCCTAGCCAGCAGCCTTGTCGCACCTCTCCAAGCGTCACTTCGACTTCACGCTTGGAGTTGCTACGGAGAGCTCTCAGCCAATTCTTATCTACAGAGGCTGTAGACAAGATGCTGAGAGCTCACATTCAATCTTCAGTGCGGCAATATGAATCCTGCTGGCGGGGATTCCAGGACTTCCTTCGGAGACACGCGATAGTGACCATCTCCGCTAGCACGGTTCTGGACTTCCTGACTTGGCTAGCTGACTCCACCAACAGGGTACCGGTGACGATCTCGGCTCACTATGCAGCCCTCGCTGATCCGCTCTACTTCGGCATGAACATCAGAGTGCCACAGAGGGCGCGAACCCTTCTAATGAAGGGGATCCGCGCCTCGAGAGAGCCGAGACGTCAGCCGGTCCTAGCCTGGTCCTTGCATCGTGTTCTGCAGTACCTGACGTTCGAAGGGACCATCATGGAGGAGGAACACTTCCTTCAACGTGCCGTCTTTCTGCTCGCCCTGGCTACGGGCTACAGGGCTTCACAGCTGGCGGCGATCACCCGCCACCCGTCCTTCTCCAAACTGGAGGAGGACTGCTTGGCCCTAACCCTCTCTCCATCACCTACATTCCTAGCCAAGAATGAGCAGGCGGACGACATGATTGGCCCTCTCAGAATACCATCCTTCCTGGAGGAAGGAAACTCACACCCGCTGTGCCCGGTCCGTGCGTTTAAAGACTACGTTGAACGCACGGAAGGGGTTTCCGAGGATCATCTCTTCTACAATTCGAAATCTAGGAACCCCCTAACCCCGAGGTCCCTGGCGCGTCTACTTTGCCGCGTTATAGAGAAGGCCGACCCGGGCCATGCCCCCCACGCCCACAACATCAGAGGCCTCGCGGCATCGCTGGCGTTTCTCCGCACCCACTCTTTGGAGCGGGTGCAGGACCTCGGGGGCTGGGCATCAGCAACTTCCTTCAGGACACGGTATCTCTACCATTCGATCACCCCTGTCCCATGTGTCGCCATGGGAACGGCTCCACCCCTCTCTTCGCAAAAGAGGGGGGGGGGGCAAAGGGCGACCGAAGGGTAAGGGAAGGCCCAGGAACCGCTGAGCAGGATACAATTTTCTACATAGAATTTACGCACTATGTAAATTGTACAATATTGTTCATAAAAAAAAAAAAAAAATATATATATATATATATATATATATATATATATATATATATATATACACACACACACACACACACACACACACACACACACACACACACACACACACACACACACACACACACACACACACACACACATGTATATATATATATATATATATATGTATATATATATATGTATATATGTATATATATATATTGGTATAAGTACTTGATGCTTCTTTTCTCCCCTCTACTGAGTGATAAGATGAATAGTCTCCCATACGAGAGACACACGTAATAACGGCTTGAGCCCTGTCCTCGTCTAAAATTTGGGCTTCACCTTCTCCTCCCACCTATCCTCGTCTCATGCATAGCTTCACTGTGCAGGTTTCTTCTCAGCCGATAACATTTCTTTGTCGCGGCTCGTGCCGCTTATATTGTTTTTATCGGCTTAAGAGACCTGCGCAGATTTAGGGTCCCTCCCTCCTCCCACAGGCGAAGCCTTTAGTTCTCATTAAAGTGAAGCAGACGGTTAACTAACCTTCCAAGAGGGGTAGGGAGGGGGAGGTGGGGTTGTCGACGCATGCGCTACCTGCACAGAGCCGGGAATTTTAAATTTCCGATGATTTGTGCGGAATGTCCAACCACACTCTCCCTTCCGGAAGTGGCCATTTGGCCAGGAGTGTGGTAGGGGATTACCGCTATAGCTTCACTGTGCAGGTTTCTTAAGCCGATAAAAACAATTTAAGCGGCACGAGCCGCGACAAAGAAATGTTATAATCATATTCTAAAATTGTCATTATTAGTATATTTTAATCTTGTCAATAATAGTATATTCTTAAATTTTCATTATTAGTACACATTAAAATTGTCATTAATAGTACTTAATAAAATTGTCATTACTATGAGGTTCTAAATTTGTTATATCTATCACATTATGAACTTGTCATTATTAGTACACATTTATCATTAAGTACTTATAGTCATTATTAGTATTTTCTAAAGTTGTCATTATAAGTGCATCCTAAACTTGTTATTAGTAGTAGTCATTAAAGTTATCAATAATACATTCTAAACTTGTCATTATTTGTATTTTCTAGACTTGTCTATTAATGACAATTTTAGAATATGCTATGAATGACAAGTTTAGAATATACTTATAATAACAAGTTTAAAATATACTAATAATGACAAATTTATTAGAATATTTTAAACATGTCATTATTAGTATATGCTAAACTTGTCATTCTTAGTATATTCTAAGATTGTCATTATTACTCTATTCGAAACTTGCCATTATTAGAACACATTCAAGTTATCATTAATAGTACATTATAAAATTGTCACTATTAGTATATTCTAAACTTGTCATTACTAACATACATTAAAGTTGTCATTAATAAAACTTGTCATTAATAAACTTGTCATAGTACACATTAGTGCCTATTAATCTTAATATTATTAGTAAATTGTAAATTCATCATTATTAGTGCACATTAAAGTTAGCATTAGTACCTTCTAAACTTGTCATTATATAGTTATCATTGATAGTATCTTCTAAACATGATATTTTTAGTATATTCTAAACATAGTAAACATTGAAGTTATCATTAATAGTACCGTCGAAACTTTTTTATTAATACACATCCAAGTTATCACTAATAGTAACTTCAAAACTTGTAATTTTTAGTAACTTTAACTTGTTATACAAATTTAAAATATCTTTAATAATACCTTCTAAACTTGACATTATTGGTATATTCTAAACTTAGCATTATTAGTCACTTTGAGGTTGTCATTATTAGTACCTTCTAAACTTGTATATTAGTACCTTCTAAGCTTAGTACAAATTAAAGTCATCATTAATAATACCTTCCAAGCTTGTGATTAAATATATCATTGATAGTACCATCTAAACTTGCAAATATCATAGGCTTCTAAACTTGTCAAAAAATTATTATTAGTAGTACCTTCTCATTATTTACACCTTGTAAACTTCTCATAATAAGTACACACTAATGTACCTTCTAAATTTATTTTTATTACAACATTCAAAACCTATCATTATTAGTACACATTAAATTTATCAATAATTGTAGCTTTAAACTTGCCATAATGAGTACACATTTAGAGTATACATTGATAGTACCTTTTAAATTTGATAATATTAGTATATTCTAAACTTGTCATTATTAGTATATATTAAAGTTATCACATGTAGTATTTTCTCATCATTATATTACAAGTGCTCGTATTACGGTGCCTTCTCAACTTGTCATTATTAGTACATATTAAAGTTAACATTAATAGTATCTTGTAAACTTATAATTTTAATGTATTCTAAATACACATTAAATACATAATTGATAGAATCTTCTAAACTTCTCATTATGAGTACTTTCTAAACTTTTTATTATTAGTATATATTAGATTATAGTTAAGAGTACATGTCATTATTAGTACACATTAAATTTATGAATAGTATTTTTAAAGTTGCCATATTTAGTAATCATTGAAAATATCATTAATAGTACCTTCTAAATTTGATATTATAAGTATATTCTAAACATGTCATTATTCGTACACATTGAAGTTGTCATTAATAGTACCTTCTAAACTTGTCATTATAAATACCTTCTAAACTTTTTTTATTATTAGTACCCATCAATATTATCATGAATAGTACCTTCTCAACTTGTCATTATTACTACCTTCTAAAATTTTATTAAAGTTATCATTAATAGTACCTTCTATAATTTTCATTATTAGTACATATTAAAGTTATTAATAGTACTTTGTAAACTTGTCATCAATAGTATATTCTAAACTTGTCATCATAAATATACATTATATATATCATTAATAGAAAAATATAAAACTTTTCTTATGAGTACCTTCCAAACTAGTTTTAGTGCACATTAATGTTATAATTAAGAGTGCTTTCTAAACTAATTATTATTAGTATAGTCTAAACTTGTTATTGGTAATAGACATGAACGTTATGATTAACAATACCTTCCATACTTGTCATTATTTGTACCTTCTAAACTTGTCAAAATTAATAGCTACTAAACTTGTTAATATTAGTATATTCTAAACTTGTCATTATTAGAACACTTTATATTTATCATTGATAGTATCGTCTAAACTGCTCATTATTAGTATATTCTAAACTTGTCATTATTAGTACACATTAAAGTTACCATTAGTATACATTAAAGTTATCATTCATAGTAATAATATCATT
>NC_134793.1:61732234-61734734 GCF_046742065.1 Oratosquilla oratoria | reverse complement strand
GGGATGAGGAAACAAAGAAGGTTGTAGAAGAGAAGAAGCGAGCTTTCACAGATTGGTTACAAAAGAGGACAGGGGAGTCATATGAGACGTACAAAGAAAAGAAAAGAGAAGTAAAGCAAAAGGTAAAGGAGGCAAAGAGGAGAGCAGATGTGAAATGGGGTAGGAGTATGACAGAAAATTTTGAAAGTAATAAAAAGATGTTTTGGAAAGAAATTAAGAGAGGAAGAGGAGGCGAATCAATTAGGGAAGAAAAGGTAAAAGGTACAGATGGAGAGTTGATAATGGAAGAGATGGCAGTGAGGGGAAGATGGGCAGAATATTTTAGGGAGTTGCTGAATGTGAAGGAGGATAGGGAAGGAAAGATAGCTGCAGTGGGAAATGCGAAGAAAATGAGAGTGATGAGTGAGGAGAATGGAGGAGAAATAAGGATGGATGAGGTGAAGGCAGTTGTAAAGATGATGAAAGCAGGTAAGGCACCTGGTCTGGATGGATGCCATGCAGAATGTCTGAAAAAGGGAGGTTCAGTGATGGTGGACTGGTTGGTGAGGTTATTTAATGTTTGCTGGAGAGAGGGTAGAGTACCGGAGGACTGGAGTAGTGCCTGTATAGTTCCTCTTTACAAGGGAAAAGGGGACAAGTGTGAATGTAGTAATTTCAGAGGGATTAGCCTGTTGAGTGTAGTAGGGAAGGCTTATGGGAGGATCTTAATTGAGAGGATTAGGAGAGGAACAGAAGGAGTAATTGGTGAGGAACAGTGTGGATTTAGGACGGGTAGAGGTTGTGTAGATCAGATCTTTGTGGTAAGACAGATATGTGAGAAAGCTATAGGAAAGGGGAAGGATGTTTTTTTGGCTTTTATGGATCTGGAAAAGGCTTATGATAGGGTAGACAGAAAGGCACTGTGGGAGGTTATGCAGATTTATAGGATAGGAGGAAAGCTTTTGGGAGCTGTGAAGAGTTTTTATGAGAGTAGTAGAGCATGTGTTAGGATTAGAAATGGAGAGAGTGAGTGGTTTGAAGTAAAGGTGGGACTTCGTCAAGGATGCGTTATGTCGCCCTGGCTGTTCAACTTATACATGGATGGGGTGGTGCGAGAGGTGAATGCTAGGGTAGTGAGTCAGGGATTGGAGATGGTTAAAGAAAATGGAGAAAAGTGGGAGGTGAGCCAGCTGTTGTTTGCGGACGACACTGCGCTTGTGGCAGGGTCAGAGGAGGGATTGAGGAAGCTGGTGGCAGAGTTTGGGAGAGTATGTGATAGAAGAAAGCTAAAGATAAATGTGGGTAAAAGTAAGGTGATGAAATGTACAAGGGGTGAAAGTGGCAGTAGACTGGAAGTGAACATTAAGGGAGAGCGACTGGAGGAAGTGGATAGTTTTAGATACTTGGGTGCAAGTGTAGCAGGAAAAGGTGGAGTGAAGGTGGAGGTAGAATGTAGATTGAGAGAAGCGAGTAAATGCCTTGGTGGTTTAAAGAGTGTAATGAGGAATAGACATTTGGGAATGGATGCGAAGAGGAGACTGTATGAAGGAGTGATTGTGCCAACAGCACTGTATGGGGCAGAAACGTGGAACATAAGAGAAGAAGAGAGAAGGAGTTTGAATGTGTTTGAGATGAGGTGTCTGAGAAGTATGGTGGGGGTTACTAGGCTGGATAGAGTGAGAAATGAGGAGGTGAGGAGGAGAACAGGGGTGAAAAAGGATTTGGGAGATAGGGTTGATGAAAGAATATTAGGATGGTTTGGACACATGGAAAGAATGAGTGAAGAAAGACTAGTAAAAGAGGTATGGAAGGCAGATGTGGAGGGAGTGAACATGAGGGGACGTCCTAGGATGAGGTGGATGGATGGGGTGAAGGGGGCTTTGGGGAAGAGGGGAATGTCTGTTGAGGAAGGAAGGGAGAGGACGGAAGACAGAGGTGAGTGGAGAATGGTTGTATATGGATGATGTTGTGACTGCATGAGGAGGAATGGGCGGGGGGGTGGGGGGTGGGGTAGTATGTGTGAGTAAATTTTGACGCAGCCCGAAGGGATTTCTCCCCGTCCTCGCCTTATATGCAAAGGGGGACGGAGAGGGGGGGTCGCCGATTAAATGAAGCGGCCTTGCTGTGGATGTACTGTGTCTTGCGACACTGCTTCTGACCCAGGGCGGTGGGCAGGGTGCAGGGATGACCCGTCATCCAGGAGGTGCTCAGATGAGAGGAAGGGCGGGAGGGGTGTGGAGTGTATTTAGGGATGAAATGGGTGGGAGTGTTTTTATGCCTTTCCCTTTTTGGCTACCTCCCTTGGAAGGGAAAAAAAGCCTTGGTATATGTATGTATATGTATTATTATTATTATTATTATTATTATTATTATTATTATTATTATTATTATTATTATTATTATTATTATTATTATTATTATTATTATTATTATTATTATTATTATTATTATTATTATTATTATTATTATTATTATTATTATTATTATTATTATTATTATTATTATTATTATTATTATTATT
>NC_134793.1:61717234-61724734 GCF_046742065.1 Oratosquilla oratoria | reverse complement strand
TCTGAATAGTCCGCGGCCGTGCGCCTTATGCTAGGTAAGACTTGCAGGTCGCTGGTTTGAATGTTAAGATTAGGAGATAATTCTTTGATGTATAATGCTTCTAATATAGGGAGGCGTCTTTCATCATTATACGTGTCCAGGATCTCTGTGCCATCTTCTAAGATTTCTCGCGTAAGGGTGACATAGTGCATTTGTCTCAGGTGGTAATTTGGTGCTCCAGAAGAAAGGTGGTACGAAAGTCTTCGAGATAACTTCATGGATGTCATGCCAATGTAGGAAGATGGGAGGGTTTCACAGTCCCCTCTATTGAAATTAAACCTGTAAATGACATACTATTTTTTAAATGTCTCCGTGCATTGTTGCGGACTAGTCTTAAGGAGGAGATGGCAAGTCTTCATAGACTTATAATAAACAATAAAAATAATTTTTTTGTCTGGACCTGTTGGCTTGATGTTCTGTTTTATTTTTTTCTTCATAATTCTCTTATCTTCTTTGTAAGCTGTTGAGAAGGTGGCATTATAGTACAGGTTTATTTTATTTTTATTATTCTCTTTATGTTGGTTGTTGTTACCACTCTTGTACCAGTTATCAATAATCTTAGAATTCTGACGTCATATATCCTTTTCAGTGAAACCGTTATTCATCAATACTTGGGTGGAGCGTTCCATCTCGTAATGTACTTGATGCCAGAAGCTGCAGTGTGTTAAGGCTCTTCTAATGTAGGCACCAATGGTGGCGTCATTATAGCGCTGTGGGCGCTCACTGTTTCCATTGAGGCAATGTCCGGTGTTTGTAGCTTTGGTGTAGACCAGCCTTGTGCAACCTGCGGCCCTCAAAGGCTTTCATTGCGGCCCTTTCTCCTAAAAATAAATAAGCTATAATGAGGTCTGTGTTTAATCATTCTTATGATAATGATCCCAGTTAACCAATATTAAGTAATTATTTATGTTTGTACATTATAATAATAAGGTACGGTAGCCTTTCATTTGCTCATTTGTTTCGGACAATTCTTATTTTTGTGATCCCAATTTAGATAAAATCAGTAACAAACTACTTATCTATCTTTATCAGTATAATCTCACATAATATGTCTTCGATCGTAGTAAATAACATGAAATAGTAAGGTTATGTGGCCCTCCATACCAACAGAGTAGTGACTAGTGGCCCGTTGGGAAAAAAGGTTGTAGACCCCTGGTGTAGACGCTAGTATTGAAAGACTCATCTTGTTGTTTGACGAGTATGTGCAGGAATGGTACTCCTCCTTCAACGCAGTCCTCTATGGTGAATTTAAGCTCTGATGTTTGCTGGAGGTGAAGTCGGAGTTGTTCTACTTCTGCTCTAGTCTTGGCCATGATGAATATGTCGTCTAAATATTGGCAGTATATATATGGTTTCTCAGTGGCCTTAAAAACTTCTTCCACGCAGCCCATAAAGAAATTGGACATTAGA
The DNA here is from genome assembly GCF_046742065.1 of Oratosquilla oratoria. NCBI lineage: Eukaryota > Metazoa > Arthropoda > Malacostraca > Stomatopoda > Squillidae > Oratosquilla > Oratosquilla oratoria. Next base: position 61,723,285 of record NC_134793.1, on the reverse strand, counting down.
ACACTTAATGGAGAGCCCATAGCAACGCCGTCAATTTGGCAATATTTGTTTCCTTGTGGACAAATGAAAAGGGCTTCTATGGTGCAACATTCAAGTAGTTTACGGAGCACTTGTTCAGGGATGTTAAGGTTAGGGGTGGCTTCATTGTGGTATATTCTATCGATGATGTCGTTAATAGTGCGGTCTAGAGGAACCGCACTATTAAATATATATATATATATATATATATATATATATATATATATATGTATATATATACATATATATACATATATATATATATATATATATATATATGTATGTATGTATGTATGTATGTATATATATATGTATATATGTATGTATATATATATATACATATATATATATATATATATATATATATATATGTGTGTGTGTGTGTGTGTGTGTGTGTGTGTGTGTGTGTGTGTGTGTGTGTGTGTGTGTGTGTGTGTGTGTGTGTGTGTGTGTGTGTGTGTGTGTGTGTGTGTGTATTTATCTAGTTGTATTATACGGGAAGGGAGCTATGCTCGTGGTGACCCATCTTTGTATCTCTCAGCATCAAGTTTTTTCTTAAAATATTGAATAGTGTTTGCACACATTGTTTCTTTGTCCAATTTGTTCCAAGTATCTATCACACTGTGTGGGAAGCTAATTTTTTTTTCAGATCTCTTCTGTAATTATCTTTTTTTTAGTTCTTTTCGTGTCCTCTTGTTTTTCCATTGTCCCATTTTTATCTAAGATTTCCATTCCCTTCATAGTTCTATAGATAGTTAGTAAGTCTCCTCTTTCCCTTTTTTGTTCCAGAGTTGGTAATTCTAATTTGGACAGTCTTTGTTCATATGTCATTTTGGAAAGAGTTGGTGCCAGTTTTGTGGTTGCTCTTTGTATTCTTTCGAACTCCTTTATATTCTTTTTGGTACTGGGTGTCCATAGTGTTGCTGCGTACTCGAGTTTTGGTCTTATTAGTGTAGTTATTATTATTATTATTTTTTTATCATTTCCTCGTCCAAATAGGCAAATGCCACTTTTATTGACCTCAATAAATTATAGGTTTCTCCGACTATTTTATTAACCCATTCAACTCCGATGACAAGATGTCTTGTCATTTGGTCAAATAAAACAAAAAATCATAAAACACCAAAATGTTTGATCAAACACCAGAAAAATATGACGTCAGTCCTCGCTTCGCTGCGAGCGAAGCGAGGATTGACGTCATATTTTTCTGGTGTTTGATCAAACATTTTGGTGTTTTATGATTTTTTGTTTTATTTGACCAAATGACAAGACATCTTGTCATCGGAGTTGAATGGGTTAATATGCTTATCTGGTGTCATGTCTTTGCTGATCATCACTCCCAGGTCTTTTTCCGAGCTTACATTTTTTTACCTCTTCTTCACCAATTTTATAATATCCCGATATTCTGTTTTTAATTTTTTTTTCCAAATTCCATTATACTACATTTCTTGATACTGAATTTCACTTCCCACTTTTGAGTCCATTTCCAGTTCTTGTCCAAGTCTTGTTGTAATGAGTTGCAATCCTCCTCCGTTTTTATTTTCTTTAGTATTTTTGCGTCGTCTACAAAGAAATTCATATAACACTCTACTCCTTCCTCCATGTCATTTATGTATATAGCAAACATGATCGGGGCCAGTACTGATCCCTGCGTGTGTATACACATTTGTTGCTCTAGGATTAGCTGTGTAGTGTTGTTTTATTTTGTGACTGTAGGTTTTCCTCTTGTTTCTCGGTGAATACGAAATATTAGTATTGCTCTACAATCCTATGTTCTATGGTGAGGAAAGATTCAAAGTTCATTTGGGGACCTGCACAACAACAAGCTTTTGACAAGTTGAAAGATAAACTTACTAGTTGTTTTTGGTAAGTATTCCAGTTGAGGTCTCACGAGTACTTTGTCTTAATGTAGTTTGGTGTCTAGATTTCTGAATCGTCTTAGTGTTTTTTGTATGTGTTTGAAGACCTCTGTTACCAATTGTTAGTCCTGATTTTTTCATGTTTCTTTGTTTGTGTATTTGTGTGTCTCCTATCCATACTTCTGCTGGTTTGTGTGTTTGTTTGTATGTGCCATTGTTATTCACAAGTGTTTATTGTTTCTATTGTTCTGGTTGCTTCTTGTGCTAACATCTGTTTATGCCTTTTGTGTTTGGGTATGTGATTACTTATGTTAGGTCATCTGCAAATTGTATGTGTGTGACTCCGTGTGTTGGGTTGGGGGTGTCATGTGTGTAGATGTTGAATAGGGCTGGTGAAAGGATGCTTCCTTGAAGGGTCGCACTGTATAATGGTGTATTCATATTAGTGCTTTTCTGGTTTCGAGGTAATTGCAAAGTATTTTTGTTAGTATGTCTAGGAGGTGTATTTGGTGTATTTTATGTCCTGTGTGCCATATTTTGTCAAATGCTTTTGCTATGTCTCGTGATATTATGTTACAACCGCGTTTGTGTTGCTGGTTTATGGCTATTGTTTCGTAAGTTGTAGCCATGACTATGTGTGTTCCTCTTCTTTTTGTGAACCCGTGTTTATTTTTGTTTATTAGGTTGTTGTTATACAAGTGTTTGAGGAGTCTTTGTAGTATGAGTTTTTCTAGTATTTTTCCTGGGACTTCAAGTAGTGATATTGGTCTGCAGTTATTTATGTCTGTGAAGTTTTTTCCGTGTTTGGGTATGAATGTTACCATAGCTGTGTTGAATGTGTCGGGGAAGTATCCCATGCTGAATGTTCCATTGAAGATTTTTGTGAGTAATTGTAGCGTTGAGTCTGGAATGTTAGTTAATGTTATTTTGTTTATTTGTGATTGTCCGGGTGTTTTGTGTTTGATTTTTTTTTTTATTATTTGTTTGGTGTCATTGAGCATAAAAAGTTTTGTGAGTGTGTTATCTGGGTTGAGTCGTCTCATGTCAGCTAAGTTGTTAGGGGTAATGTCTTCCAGTATATCGTGTACTTGTGCTGTGGTTGTTTTTTAGTGTTCCATGTCAAATGTTGCATTTTCTTCAGGGGTGATCCTAAATGTTTTTTCCAGTGTTGTCTGAATATGTGTTCTTTGTCTTTGTGTATCTTGCGGTTATTGTGTATGATGTAAGGGGGTGGTGTTAGCAGGTGTTCAGGTCAGTCCCAAAAATTTTTGGTGTCATTGTATTGTAGATTTAATTTTCGTATTTCATTGTTCCAGTGTTCGTCGTATAGTTGTCTGTTTTCTTCTAATAGTTGGTTTTGTATATCGTATAGTGCTTGTTTTGCTTGTGGTGTCCATGTGCCGCTATTGTGTGCTTGTGTTTGTAATTGTTGGTATTGCCATTGTAGTAGTTTCAATGTATCTGATTGTCTTGGGTGTGGTAGAATTTTTTGTTTTGTTTTGGGAATGTGTTTATCCATGGCTTGCTGTATCATATTGTACCATGTGTTGAGTTTGTCGTCAATGTATTGTTTGTTACGTGTTGTTCTTTGTCTTTGTCATATTTTGTTCTTTCCATGTTTAATGTGGTTTGGAATCCTGTCCAGTCTGCTTTGTGGAATGAGTATCTTTCTGGTGTAGGTATTGTTATTGGTTTTGTTGCTAATGTTAAATTTATTGGGATGTGATCTGAGGTAGTTAATTGTCCTGGTGTGATTCTGTAGTTTAAGTGATGATGTCTGTTTGTTAGGATTATGTCTGGTGTTCCTTGTCCGTTGTGTGTAATGAAAGTGGGAAAGTCTGGCCCTAAGTGTGTTAAGTGACCTCTTTGAATTAATTGTGCTATTTGTCTTCCTGTGGTGTTTGTGCTGTTGTGTCCTAATGTTAGATGTTTGGTGTTCATGTCTCCTATTATGTATACAGGTAGTTTTTTTTTTTTTTCTTATTATTCTTAGTATGTCATCTGTGGGGAAGAGATGGCGTCTGGGGGGTAAGTGTACTGTTGCTATAATTATGGGTCCTTGATTTGTGTCTACTTTTATTCATAGTATTTCGTCTTGAAAGTCATCTAGTATTTTGTATTTGATGTTATGTTTAATGGCTATTGCTATGCCTGCTTGTGGTTGGTTGATGTCATTTCGTCTGTGTACTGTTTAATTGTGTATTTTTAGTCTGTCGGGTGTACCTATCGAGTTTAGAAGTACGATGTCTCGTGTTGTTATGTTGTCTATGTTACATAGCTCGTTTCTTCTGTCAAATGTCCACAGTATTATGTTGTGTCGTGTAATGTGTGTTTGTTCCATTTTGTTGAGGTTTGGAAGTGTGTGGTTGTTTAATCGGCGTTGTGTGTCCAGTGTAGTTCGTATTCTGTGTTCTTGTTCTGGAGGTCGAAGTATCCTTGTTTTAGATTGATGAATTTGGTTTCGTTTATTCTTGTTATGATATAGTTGGTTAGGTCTATTGTGTCTTTGGCTATTTTTTCAATGATGTCTTTTTCTTGTTGTGGTGTTGTGTACATTACTTTTATTTTGTGGTTGTTAATTAATGTTTTGAGAGTGTCGTGTGTGGGGTTTGATGGTATTTGTTCTGTTTCTGGTGTTACTAGCTGAAGTCCCAGGTTCTTTGTTCTTTGTTTGGTTGTTCGTTATTTCTGTGGGGGGTTAGTTTCATCGGTGTTTGATGCAGGTCTTTTTAGAGTTTGTTGTGTGGCGTCCATGGGTTCCGTGGTTTGTGTGGTATTAGGTGTGATGAAGGGTTGGATTTAGTTTTTAAGTGCTTTGGCAAGCAGAGCTGAGTTAATGGCTTCGGGAGAGATTATGACTGTAGGGACGCCGTTGGCTTAGTATATGGCATTTAGTGTGTCTTCCGGCCGAATATATTTTATTTCCAAAGGGCGTCTCCCTCATAATTTTTTGTTCTTACTTTCTTAACATTTTGTTTGTGTTACCTTTTCCATTGAGTTATATTGGTACGTGTAACTTTTCTCCACAAATTCTATCAAAATTAAAATGAACATCATTTGCCCACAGCAACGCGCAGGTAATTTGGCTAGTTTATTTATATATGTGTATGTTTGTGTCTGTGTGTGTGTGTATGTGTGTATGTGTAAGGACAGGAATTTTGAAGGGATATTATTTTTGGAATTTCGTTTTATTTATCTATTTATTTATTTGAGAGACTGGTTATTATGGACGTCGTGACGGTTTTACTCAACCAAGAAGCAAAGTAGAAAATAGAGCCTTAATAGACCATGAATTTATTCTATTCTATGTCTGCATATCAAGATGTGTTGGCAAAGATCCTTACTATAATCGTTGAAGAAAAACATACAATAGGAGATAGCTACAAATATATTTCAGCTGATTTTGGTTCAACTAAAGCTTCGAGACGACATTAGAATGTTCTCGAACATAGCGGGCGCACCGTAGCTCCGCCCACCCGTGACGTCACTAAACACGTTCGGACAGAGGCGTAAACTAAGGCCATTAATTTTAAGAGTAATAGGAAAAATTCCCAACTTTCAGTTCAGGATTCCACTAGAGAAATAGTTTAGGGAGAGATTGTAGCAGCTAGGGGCTCTGTTGAGAAGCGAAATGAAGTTTTACGAAATAATACAACAGGGAGGTTAGTAGTTTACCCATAGATACGAACACATAGCCGTCTCGTTCTTTTTGTGCGCAGCTAAAATTTTAATCTGATGCCAAAAACGATTCCGATAACAGGTAATACGTTCTGTAAGATTAATGAAAACAAATGTCAATATGTGAGTTAAATGATATAGTGCAGATATAGTAGGTAGATAGTTATTATTATTATTAAGTTTAAAATCTGATGCCAAAAATGATTCCGATAACAGATATGGAAAAAGGGGTTTAAGGGAGTGTACTTCACAAACACTTTGCGTATATACATTAGCTATGAGGGTGTAATCCTTAGAGTACAATTCTGTCTGTGATCGTTCTCTAATAAGAATACGGGGTTGAAGGTAGACACAGTGCTGGAAGTAGACACAATATTGTAAGTAGACTTATACAGTGACCGGAAGGTTGGAGCGTAAATAACTACGTTTTTCCACGTGCCTGTGACCTTACTTATGATGCCCATAAGAAAAAAAAAAAAAAAAAAAAAAAACCTGT
>NC_134793.1:61709734-61712234 GCF_046742065.1 Oratosquilla oratoria | reverse complement strand
TAGGGATGCCCTCTAGGACTTGTTGAATAGCTTTTCTACCTAGATCTTCTGCCTAGGTCTCACGTCTATGTCTTTTGCCTAGTGTGGCCCTCTAGGACTTTTTGAATAGGTTTTGTAACTAGATCATCTGTCTAGGTCTCCCGTCTAGGTCTTTTGCCTAGGGGTGCCCTCTAGGACTTTTTGAACAGCTTTTCTACCTAGGTCCTCTGTCTAGATCTCCCATCTAGGTCTTTTGCCTAGGGCTGCCTTTTAGACTTTTGCCGCATTTTTCATGTCTTCTTCCTAGTTCCTTTTAGATATATTCCTCAGGTTCTCCTCTTAGGATTTTTGCTTAGACATCCCGTCTAGGTCCTTTACTTAGATCCTCTACTTAGGTTTTCTGACTAGGTTCTCCTTCTAGTTCTTTTTCTTTGGTTAGGTTTCTTGCATCGTTCGTTTACTTAGCTTTTTCCCTCCAGGTCCTTTGCCAAGGGTTTTCTTCCCCGTCTATTTTCTAATTTTTACGATTAGATCTTCCATCGAGGTGTTCAATCAATACGTCCTCTTTCGTCTATTTCTCCTGTATCACTCCAGTTGACTTCCGTTGAGGTCTCGTGTCCGGATCCTCCGCTTACGTCTTCGGGATCTTCTCTCGATGTCCTCCGGTGAGGCAGACGTGACTTCGTGGGAGCCTTCCGCCTGACCACCGGGCTGCGCATCATAGATGACCATTGACTCGAGGTTTCCGTCTTGCCCGTCCTAGTTAATGGACTCCTCCTCTTCCACTTCCTCTTTCTCTTCTTCCTCCTCCTCTTCCTCCTTTTCCTCCTCCTCCTCCTACTCCTTGTTAATTAAATGAAAACCACACATGAAGATTAATCTGACCTTGGAAAGAATAATGAATCATCTATCCCATCCAGAGGTGAAGCCTCGAGGGTCTGGCACTCGGTCTACGGAACGAAACTAAGACTAATTTCCTCCTCATTTTCTTATATAGAAAGAGGGCTTGCAGTCAACAATTACTCTCCTCCTCCTCCGCTGCTAATTAAAGCGTTTCTGTGTGTGTGTGTGTGTGTGTGTGTGTGTGTGTGTGTGTGTGTGTGTGTGTGTGTGTGTGTGTGTGTGTGTGTGTGTGTGTGCGTGTGTGTGTGTGTGTGTGTGTGTGTGTGTGTGTGTGTGTGTGTGTGTGTGTGTGTGTGTGTGTGTGTGTGTGTGTGTGTGTGTGTGTGTGTGTGTGTGTGTGTGTGTGCATCTTCTATACCTCTCATTACTGTAGTATGTGACACACTGGTAGAAGCTCTTTGTCACAGTCTTAGATGAACACAGATACAATCGTCATGTAATCTCCTCTTCTTTGTACTCACTGCAAACGATTTATTTATTTATGAGACATTTATGAAAAGAAATTCACTTTCTGTCTCCATCAGTGGTTGCATTTTCCTTTCGAAAATTGAAGAAATTTAGATATTAGAAACTAAATATTCTTATTATTTTCAGGGAAATGGTTAGAATGTCATGGTAATGGTAGTATATTTATTTTAAAAAATTCAACGAAGAATTAACTAATTTATTTATATATTTTTAAAGCGACTCGAACGATATGATAATTGTTTTTTTTTTCAACTTTGACGGTGTATATATTGATTAATATTTTTATTATTGTTATTATATACGATAATCGAGTTCATATCATTTACTTTTTTTAATGGTAAGATAATCATCATCATCATCATCATCATCATCATCATCATCATCATCATCATCATCATCATCATCATCATCATCATCATCATCATCATCATCATCATCATCATCATCATCATCATCATCATCATCATCATCATCATCATCATCATCATCATCATCATCATCATCATCATCATCATCATCATCATCATCATCATCATCATCATCATCATCATCATCATCATCATCATCATCATCGTCATCACCTTTAAATATATTGATGATGAAACTGTCCCACATTTTCTAGGCCGTTTTGAATGGCATGATAATGTTATAACTACTAGACCTCATGAAGGGGTCGCCAGGGAGAAGTGAATAAAACCACCTGACGGCAGCCATAGTACAAGAAGCAGTGCCACCAGGAACGGAAGGGGATCAAGAAGGAGGAGAAGTCATCTGCATTTCGCTGGCAATGACCACTGAGGTGGTTGAAGCAAAAAATAAACAAATAAATAAGATAAGCAAATAAGTAAAATGATGATAAAGAAATATAGATAAATAAAAGATAACAAGAATTCTTCTTGAGTGGAGATCAAAAAGAACGTTGTGAAACTTTGATCCGTAGGGGTGTCACTAGTTCCCTCAATAGCGGCAGAGACAATATAAGGCGGAAAGTGCTATCCGGTATGCAACATATATACTGTATATATATATATATATATATATATATATATATATATATATATATATATATATATATATATATATATATATACTCATATTTCAAAAAATGTGAATTGATTTTTTTTTTTTTTTGTATATTTATGGAATGGAC
>NC_134793.1:61699734-61702234 GCF_046742065.1 Oratosquilla oratoria | reverse complement strand
TCTAAACTTTAAATCTAATCAGTTTTAGAAGTTTATGAAAGAATATCGTTTCATTGAGGAAAAGCACTTAGCTTTGAAAATATGTAAATTGTAGCTAAATTTCTAAAGAAACAATGAGGGAAAAAAAATTGAATTCTTGTAGACTTCTTGATCATTTTCAAGAAAAAAAAATTCATTGCGAAAAAAAAAACGTTTTAGTCGTTTTGGGAAACCCTTACCTCAGCTGAATAAAATCATCAGGCGATAGAATGTAATGCAAACTTCGCGAGCTCATTGTGGTAGGTTTTAAACTTACGACGCCAGAATGAGGTGATTGTACTCTCGTTTGGATAGTATTGCTAGCCGGGAACGAGAAAAGCATAATATCCAGCTTTACAAATTTACCGAGTTTCCCAATAGTTCCTCAAATACTTTCGGAAGAGTAAGCCTTAAGAAAGAAATTAAATCATACGAAAATCGACTAAAACACATGAATCTGTTTTCCCTAAAAAAGCGTAGACTCAGAGGTGACTTGATACAGGTCTTTAAGATTTTAAAGGGAATTGACAACATCAAAAGTGACAAAATTTTCACATTGAATGAGAATCAGACAAGAAACAATGGTCTCAAACTGTCCGGAAATAGATTCAATTTGGAAGTAGGTAGAAACAACTTTGCCAACCGTGTAGTTAATGAATGGAATAAACTTCCTGCACAAGTAGTGCAATGTAGTTCAGTTCGAAGCTTTAAGAATCATTTAGATAGATACCTAAGAAAGATGCTGTAATGATTATAATTGATCTTATATTATTTGTTTTTGCTTTGTTATCATTTGTCTGTCTGATTTTCATTTATTATTAGTTATATGTCAATTTATTATTATCTACTATTTACCTGTTTGTTTATTATTTAAATATACCTATGCATTTATTTATGTATTTTATTTGTTATTTACATTATTAAAGTTTTTATTTATTATTTTATTATTAATATGATTTTTTTCGCATCCGACCTAGATATGGATCAAAAGGTCTCCTGTCGGCATGCACCGCCTTTGTAATCCTTTGTAATCCTTTGAATATAAGTTCATGATGGTAAGCACACTTGAGAATTAGAGAAATTTGATTGATTATTAGTTTATTTGTATGTCATATTCACTTTAAAACTTTTTGGAAACATAAGTATTACTCCTCCAATAAAATTATTCTTTATCAATTTAAGTTATGACAAAAACACGCACACACGCGCGCGCACACACACACACTCACACACATGCACGCACGCAGACAGGCACGCACGCGCGCGCACACACATACACACACATACACGCGCGCGCACGCACCAACGCACGCACGCATGCACGCACGCACGAAAAAACACACACAAACACACACGTATGAGTGTGCGTGTGTGTGTGTGTGTGTGTGTGTGTGTGTGTGTGTGTGTGTGTGTGTGTGTGTGTGTGTAAGCATGTGTGTGTGTGTGTAAGCGTGTGTGTGTATGTGTGTGTGTGTGTGTGTGTGTGTGTGTGTGTGTGTGTGTGTGTGTGTGTGTGTGTGTGTGTGTGTGTGTGTGTGTGTGTGTGTGTGTGTGTGTGTGTGTGTAATAATAATAATAATAATAATAATAATAATAATAATAATGATAATGATAATGATAATGATAATGATAATGATAATGATAATGATAATGATAATGATAATGATAATGATAATGATAATAATGATAATAATAATGATAATAATGATAATAATGATAGTAATGATAATAATGATAATAATAATAATAATGATAATAATAATAATAATAATAATAATAATAATAATAATAATAATAATGATAATAATAATGATAATAATAATAATAATAATAATAATAATAATAATAATAATAATAATAATAATAATAATAATAATAATAATAATAATAATAATAATAATAATAATAATAATAATAATAATAATAATAATAATAATAATAATAATAATAAAAGGTTTATTTTGATTGCAGTAGTACACTGACAATAATACATTACAAAAGTTGATTAAAAATGTAAAACTTAGAGTATTTACACGGTACAAGTTTACATGGAGTTCATTATGTGCACAATGGATGGGATGGCACTGTTTTTGTAGCGGTCAGTCCTTGGAGCTTTGATTGGTACGAGCAGGCTTTCCCCAAATTTCTTTAGTGCCTCACCGTGTCGTTGTGACACCCTAGATAGAGTGAGGGTGGTAAGAGCGTGGTCGTAACTGCTGTACTCCACGCCCAGGATGATCCTGCACGCTCTCTTTTGTACCCTCTCCAACTTTTGTCTCTGTGTGAAGGTGAGTGAGCTGGACCAGGCTGGTGAGGCATACATGAGGGTGGGGAGTATGAAAGTCTTGTAGACCTCCTGTAGCTCAGATGTAGGTGTTCCTAATGATTTTAATCTGCTCAGCATATACAGTTTGTAAGACGCTTTCCTGACTATGTTTGGTGACATGTTGGTTCCAATTTAACTGTTGATCGAGTGTGATGC
>NC_134793.1:61684734-61694734 GCF_046742065.1 Oratosquilla oratoria | reverse complement strand
TGTGAGAATGTACTGATTTCCTTTACTTGAAGGAGGTAAAGGTCCTACACAGTCAATAAGAACTTTTTTAAATGGCTCTTCCATTACAGGAATGGGATGGAGTGGAGCTTCTACAATTTTCTGGTTGGGCTTACCTACAAGTTGACATGTATGACATGTTTTACAATATTGGGCAACATCTTTGACAACCGTGGGCCAATGGAAATGTTGGGTTATGTTGAACAAGGTCTTTCTTACCCCTAAGTGACCTGCTAAGGGAGTATCATGAGCCAATCTTAGAACATTATTCCTGAAACCAAGAGGGAGGACTATTTGATTCCTTACTTGCCATGGCTGGTCAGCGGTTGCGGTGGATGCTCTCCATTTTCGCATTAGGACTCCGTTTTCTATATAGAAACCTCGTGACATATTTTCAACGTCTTCTGGAGAAGAAACAATCTCGTACAAATTTTTAAGAGAAGGATCTGACTTCTGTTCTTTGATTAATTCTGCTCTAGATAGAGAAACTGGTGAAGAAGAAGATGGGTCAGTTTGGGAGAATAGGGATTCTAAATTATAGGTCTCCTCTTCAGATTTCTTGTACTGAGATCTGGTTACAGCACAAGCGGGAAACAACTGTAAGTTATCTGAAGGTTCTACTGAGGTCTTAGGGTTATTTGTTATTAAGGGAGAAATGACTTTGCTTCCAGCGATGTCATTGGCCAACAATAAGGATATTCCTACTATGGGAAGAGAGTCTACTACTGCTACTTTAACCATTCCGGTTGTTAAATCAGACCGCAAGAAAACATTATGTAATGGACATTTTACAATTCCTCCAACTCCTTCTATCAATACATCATAACCTGTATATGACTCACCCAGATTCTGCAAGACAGAATTTAAAATCAGACTTTGCTTTGCTCCTGTGTCTCGGAGTATGGAAATAGGATATTGTTGTGAACTACTACTATGAGATATAGTTCCTGAAGATACAAATGGTTTGAAACAAGGATCATGATCTGATGAGGGGGGTTCTACATTACTTGACAATACCGGCTTCTTTGGTAGTGTATCCTGAATAGAGGATTTTGAATCATCTGATTTTATATTACTTACAAGAGTTGGTGTCTTATTGGAGAATGAGGGTGTCAGTCTCTTTCTGCAATTAGAAATGTGATGGCCAACCTGTTTACAATATGAACAAGTTACAGGGGGATTAGTCTTAAACCTTTCCATTCTTTGCCAAGGTTGGTTTGGAGGATATTGATTGAAATCAGACCTGTAACTGAAATGTGATGGGCTAGACTGATTTTCAAAGTGTTTCTTTGGGGACCAAGGATCAGAGTATTTTGTTGAATCTGGAATATATGACTTTGACTTTTGGGATTCCATTTGTCTTGACTTAGGTTTATGATTTAGTGTGAACTCATCAGCCAATACAGCAGCTTTAGTTAAAGTTTCGGGAACATGATCATCTATAAAAATCCTAAGATCTGTCTCTAAGGTATTCTTAAACTGCTCCAACAAAATCAACTGTTTAAGTCTATCTAAGGTGTCCGTTTCACTAGCCAAACACCACCTATTGAATAACCTCTCTTGTTGAGCCGCATATTCTACGTATGTTAACTGAGGTGTCTTCCTATAATTACGGAATTTCTGTCTATAGGCCTCTGGTATTAGTTCATAAGCTTTTAAAATACAAGCTTTCATATTATCATACTCGCTTTCTGCTTCTGAAAGAGAAGTATAAATTTGCTGAGCCTTACCCTTAAATTGTGTTTGAATGATTAATGGCCAATTTTCTTTAGGGATTTGTAACTGTTGCGCCAATTTTTCCCACTGAAGAAAGAAAATTTCTGGCTCTCCTTCTGAAAATTGGGGCAAAAGTTTTACATACTTGGAAATATCTATATGACCTTCCTGAACTACGGGTTGTCTATCAGCAATCCTAGCTTCTACTTCTGCCTTCTTTAATTCTAACTCTACTTGTTTCACTTTAGCTTCCTCTTCACTAGCTCTAAATTCTGCCTCAATTTGCATTTGTTTCAGTTTAGTTTCCTCCTCGTTAGCTACTTGTTTCACTTTAGCTTCCTCTTCTCTAGCTTTAAATTCTGCCTCAATTTGCATTTGTTTCAGTTTAGTTTCCTCCTCTTTAGCTTTAAATTCTGCCTCAATTTGCATTTGTTTCAGTTTAGCTTCCTCCTCAATTTCTACTCTCCTGACCTTTAATTCAATCTCCTTAATCTTAAGTTCGGTTAGTCGTGCCTCTATTTCTAACCTATTTGAAGGAATTTGTATAGCTGTAATCTCTTCTGGAGATAAGATCTCATCTTCGATCAGATTTTCAACGAGTTCCTGAAGTATTTTTTTCTTTCGCAAACTTGTATCAATGTCTACTCCAAAGTGCTTGCCTATTTCTATCAAAGTGTCTTTAGTTTGTTTCTTTAAGAAACTTACCTTGGGATTTTGAACGAATTCTTGAATTATATCATCCATCTCTATAAGAATGTGTTAAATACCTGATCCAATATCCTTGGCAAGGGTCGCCACTTTGTTACGGGCTGCCTGGTATGTGAAGAGACGTTACGTATAACGTCTAAGTGCTTAAGAACCAGCTCACTTCTAGAAGCCACTGTAGGACTGAACTATCTGGTCAGGGCCTAGATAATTCGTAAGACTAGAAGTAAAGGTAACAAAGAAGATTCCAGGAAAGGAATATTAAACTAGCGATAAAACTAGTAAACGAAATTATTAATGGAAAATATTTACAGGCAATCAACACAAAAGAGAATGGGCAGTAGGGTCAATGGGACCGTTACATGATTATAAGAATATGGAAATTATCGTTCAAATAAGAAACACAAGATAAGTATACAATATGGTACTACCTAAGTACAAAGAGATCAGGAACATGCATCAGAATAAGTAATAAGTACAAATATAAGTAAAGTAATGCAATGTATATCAGACACGTAATGTAGGCAAAAAGGGTGATCACTTCACACCAATCGTCTCATGAATCTAAACCTTCTAGTTTTTATCAAGAGATCAATATGTGGGAATATGACGACGAGTGAGCGATTTCAACCGCTTATATACCATTGGACCGGAAGCGGAATACTTCCGGGTGAGTGTGCGAGTGAGTGAAAGGGGGGGGAGGAGGGTAAGTTAACACACGTCAACATGGGTAGTTTTAGGACCCTCGACTCGCTTGAACAATCTATTTATTTAGTAACTGTCAAATCTGTGCGCTCCGAACTATTCAGGATTTCGCTTGTCTGTTTGTTCTACAAGAGTGCGCACCTCTCTCCGCACGTAGGCAAGATTACATATAGTGGACGGGCGTTACTGCTTAACATTGTTACAATACATACATAGACAAGAAATATGAACATAGTTATGTAATACAAAGGAACACAATTCTATAACATAATTACACATGACGTAATATCTAATATTACGTTACAATATGTATGTATAAATATATATATATATATATATATATATATATATATATATATATATATATGTATATACATATATATATATATATATGTATATATATATCATATTTGATTGCATAGTGTTTGATGAATATGCGAATAGCACGATAGATTTTCCATATATATATTAAAAGGAATATTTTGCAATCAATGGGTAATTGCAGCAATAGCGTAGGTATATGGCACTTTGTAGATTAGTGAAAAGAAGGGCGAAAAATGGTTATAGTCGACGGGTACGTACGAGACTATCAATTCCATGTCACTGTCAATCTTATGTTTTCACTCAATCATTCATTCAGTTATTCAGTCAATGATTATATGTAATTGTTATTTCTTGTTTATATCGTTTATTTACGCAAAATATGGAGCCTACAGTCGAGAGAAAACTAAGTTGTTAAGGGATAACGTTAGGAAAAAAATACATTTTTATTTGATTTCAGAGACTATAACTACTTATCCGAAGCCTCAAAAGCAAAGATAAGCATTTTATCAGGTGGTTAAGTAAATTCTGTGAATGCTATACAGAAAGAGGGATTGTACAAATACGTAGGAAACTACTTGGTATAACTGGAGATCCAATGTGTAGGTATATACAGTGAAATGTAACCCAAGAATAATTAACGAGGGAACTTAGTAAGAGATAATAAGAGGAAGAGAATATGTTCTCACCCAATAAAGAAGACTATATTTAAATATAAGCTTTAAGTAGTTTGTTAGTCGTTAGAATGGTAAATGAAAAATGACGCTATTGGTAGATGTCTGGAAAGTGTAGCTTTTGATGTAATATGCAAAAAAAAAAAAAAAAAGCTACAGGAATATAAAATAATAAAAAGATATAGAGACGAAAGGGGAAATTATCGGCTGAAAGAAACCTGCACAGCGAAGCTATAGCGATAATCCTATACCACACTCCTGGTCATATGGCCAATTCCCGAAGGTTGAGTGTGGTTGAATTTTCCGCCAAAATCATCGGAAATTTAAAATTCCCGGCTCTGTGCAGGCATGCGCATTGTCGACCCCACCTCCCCCTCCCTACCCCTCCCTTCTTACCCGGCTGCCCGGCTTGCAGAGCTCACTCACATCGCGGAAACGGGACAGAGTGGTCAACTTGCTGCCCACATGGGAACAGGCGGTCCCGTTTCCTGCTGGTTAATCGTCTGTTAGCTTTATCGCTTTCCGCTTGGCTGCTGGTTTGTCCCATTCTTCGACTACCCGTTTAGTGATCCAAACGTTACCTTCTTATTTCTTGTGCTCCGGCTTGTGCCCGTTGCTGCGAGTCTGGTAGTGCGGCCCCTTACCTAAGTTCTACGGTCCCACAGCTTGGATTGTCAGGACCTAGGCGTAGACTTTGATATTATACGAGCACAATCCGTTCCCGTCTTCGAGCCGTCCGTGGTAAGAACCCGGGCCTCTCGGAAGACGTGGGAACGTGTCTTATGGTACGGAGGGTGGCGCCCCCCAAGGTCCTCTGGCCTCTCGGCAGCCCCATACCTCCGACCATCATCGGTCCTCTATTGCCTCACGGTTTGTATCAAGCCCTAGGCGTAGACTTTGACCATATACGATCGCAATCCGTCCCCGTCTTCAGGCCGTCCGTGGTAAGAACCCGGGCCTCTCGGAAGACGTGGGAACGTGTCTTATGGTACGGAGGGTGGCGCCCCCCAAGGTCCTCAGGCCTCTCGGCAGCCCCATACCTCCGACCATTATGGGTCCTCTATTGCCTCACGGTTTGTTTCAAGCCCTAGGCGTAGACTTTGACCATATACGATCGCAATCCGTCCCCGTCTTCAGGCCGTCCGTGGTAAGAACCCGGGCCTCTCGGAAGACGTGGGAACGTGTCTTATGGTACGGAGGGTGGCGCCCCCCAAGGTCCTCAGGCCTCTCGGCAGCCCCATACCTCCGACCATCATCGGTCCTCTATTGCCTCACGGTTTGTATCAAGCCCTAGGCGTAGACTTTGACCATATACGATCGCAATCCGTCCCCGTCTTCAGGCCGTCCGTGGTAAGAACCCGGGCCTCTCGGAAGACGTGGGAACGTGTCTTATGGTACGGAGGGTGGCGCCCCCCAAGGTCCTCTGGCCTCTCGGCAGCCCCATACCTCCGACCATTATGGGTCCTCTATTGCCTCACGGTTTGTTTCAAGCCCTAGGCGTAGACTTTGACCATATACGATCGCAATCCGTCCCCGTCTTCAGGCCGTCCGTGGTAAGAACCCGGGCCTCTCGGAAGACGTGGGAACGTGTCTTATGGTACGGAGGGTGGCGCCCCCCAAGGTCCTCAGGCCTCTCGGCAGCCCCATACCTCCGACCATCATCGGTCCTCTATTGCCTCACGGTTTGTATCAAGCCCTAGGCGTAGACTTTGACCATATACGATCGCAATCCGTTCCCGTCTTCAGGCCGTCCGTGGTAAGAACCCGGGCCTCTCGGAAGACGTGGGAACGTGTCTTATGGTACGAAGGGTGGCGCCCCCCAAGGTCCTCAGGCCTCTCCGCAGCCCCATACCTCCGACTATCTTCGGTCCTCTATTGCCTCACGGTTTGTATCAGGACCTAGGCGTAGACTTTGACCATATACGATCGCAAGCCGTCCCCGTCTTCAGGCCGTCCGTGGTAGAACCCGGGCCTCTCGGAAGACGTGGGAACGTGTCCTATGGTACGGAGGGGGGGTGCTCCCGAGGATCATCAGGCCTCTTGGCAGCCCCATACTTCCGACCAGTAATGACCCTCTAACGCCTTATGGCTTGCTCTGTCAGGCCCTAGGCGTAGTCTGACATTTCCACTCGTAATCCGTTCCCCATACGTCTTCGAGTCGTCCGTGGTGAGAACCCGGGCTTCCCGGAAGACAAGGGGACGTGTCTTATGATACGGAGGGTGGCGCCCCGAGGATCATCAGGCCTCGGCAGCACCATACCTCCGACCTTCAATGGTCTAACGCCTCACGGCACCACCCTCCTTCCATGTTTCTTAAGCAAAAAAAAAAAAATATATATATATATATATATACATATATATATATATATATATATTAAATAAATAAATAAAAATAAATAGATAAATACCATGTTACCACACAGCTCTTCTCTTGAGCCACAGCCAACCTCTTGTCAACTTCACCTGGCTTGAGTTTAAAGATGACTTACCTGATGTTCCACCCCCAAGTAAAACACAAAAGAACTTTAGGCTTAGGGAGTCTAGTGTTAGAATTAGTATAAATCGGTTCAAAGACAAACTACAAACATTTAGCGTAATGAGAAGAGGAAAATTATTTAAATAGTACAGTTTAAGTTGACGCAAAGTGCTAGGTATTGTATAGATAAAATGCCTTGACCATAAAAAAAAAAAACTCAGGTCGAAATGGACATGACTTTTCCTATTTAACTTAAGCTAATCTACAGTCATGATGGTCGAGAATTTTACCATGTTAAAATCAATTTCGACGCTCACTGTGACTCAGGTCGAAATGGACATGACTTTTCCTATTTAACTTGAGCTAATCTACAGTCATGATGGTCGAGAATTTTACCATGTTAAAATCAATTTTGACGCTCACTGTGACTCGGGTCGAAATGAACATGACTTTTCTTATTCAACTTGAGCTAATCTACAGTCATGATGGTCGAGAATTTTACCATGTTAAAATCAATTTCGACGCTCACTGTGACTCAGGTCGAAATGGACATGACTTTTCCTATTCAACTTAAGCTAATCTAGAATCATGATGGTCAAGAATTTTACCATGTTAAAATAAATTTCAACGCTCACTGGGACTCAGGTCGAAAGGACCATGACTTTTCCTATTCAACTTGAGCTGATCTACAGTCATGATGGTCGAGACTTTTAAAATTGTTAAAATTAATTTCGACGCTCACTGTGACTCAGGTCGAAATGGACATGACTTTTCCTATTCAACCTAAGCTAATCTACAGTCATGATGGTCGAGAGTTTTACCATGTTAAAATCAATTTCGACGCTCACTGTGACTCAGGTCGAAATGGGTATGACTTTTCCTATTCAACTTAAACTAATCTACAGTCATGATGGTCGAGAATTTTACCATGTTAAAATTAATTTCGACGCTCACTGTGACTCAGGTCGAAAGGGACATGACTTTTCCTATTCAACATAAGCTAACCTATAGTCATGATGATTAAGAACTTTACCATATCAAAACTAATTTCAACACCCACTGTGACTCAGGTCGACATAAACATGACTTTTCCTATTCAACTTAAGCTATTCTACAGTCATGATGGTCGAGAATTTTACCATGTTTAATTAATTTCAAAACTCACTGTGACTCTGGACGAAGTAAACATGACTTTCCTATTCAACTTGAGCTAATCTACAGTCATGATCGTCGAGAATTTTACCATGTTAAAATTAATTTCGACGCTCACTGTGACTTAGGTCGAAATGAACATGACTTTCCTATTCAATTTAAATTAATCTACAGTCATGATGGTCCAGAATTTTACCATATCAAAATTTATTTCAACGCTCACTGTGACTCAGTGATGTCACGGTATGATAAGATGACGTCATTATGTGATAAATTGACGTCACCATGTAGTCCTATGACGTCAATTTGTGTCTGTGACGTCACGAGACGATCCTATGGCGCCATGATTAAATCCGGTGACATCACAGTATAATCACATGATGTCACTAGGTATTAAACATATAGAAGTGAGGGTTCAGGCCCGTCTTAGTGGGAGATGCTCAGGGAACGTCTTCACCCAGGACGAAGCCTCTTGACTAACGCCCACGGACGAGGTCGCTCGGAAACGAATTCGGCCTCGCATACTCCCTTTCGGTCTCTCGCTTACCCCGAGGATCTTCACGAAACTAGTGAGAGTGGTAGGCGTACGCTGGACGGAAGCAAGCGTCTCCACACTCAGGTTCCTAGACGGCTAGTTGATGCATTTGCCCACCGGGGAGGGTGCATCGGCCGACATCTCAGTGGCTCTGAGAGTGTTGGCGGACGTGGAGTTCGGGGTGGACTGGAACGGGTCTGCCCTTGCGCCAAGAAAGCGTGTTTCTCTCACACGTTCTCCCTCCTTCAGTGGCGGGGGGGGGGGGGTACCTCAACTTCGCGACTTCGGCCCTTCCACTGAGCCGCTTGGGGCGCCGACGGCTGGTACGGGAGGTCGACAGGAACCTACTACTTCTCCCGCGTGACCTGCCCGGGCCGATACCCTTAGCACTCCACAGCTTGTTGCGTCCCGGGCTTCGGTCGGGGCCCCTACGCCGGTCGCTCTATCCAGGTTTCAAGAGACCTTCGTAGTGTAGCAACTACGCCCACAAGTGTTCGAGTCGCTCTCCCTCCACTACGGCACCCCAGAGGTGGACCTGTTTGCCTCCCCAAACACGACCCAGCTCCCCCTCTACCTCACCTGCATCCAAAGGACACGCACAGGAGGCCCAGACGCCTTCACGGAGGACTGGAATAGCTGGAAGTACGTATTCTTTTTCCTCCTCCAGCGACACTAGTCCTCCTGAAGGTGATGCAGACCCGCAGGTCCTTCAATGGTCAGGTCCTCCTGATAGCTCTCTACTGGCCAACCCAGCCGTGGTTCGGGGAGCTAATGAGATGGGGCCCTTCTCCCCTTCTACTGGGGTCAGCCTGCCTAGCCAACAGCCTTACCACGCCTCTTCAAGCGTCACTCCAATTTGATACTTGGAATTTCTACGGGGAGCTCTCAGCCAACTCTTCTCTACAGAGGCAGCAGACAAGATGCTCAGAGCTCACCTTCCGTCCTCAGTGCGACGGTGTGGGTCCTGCTGAAGGAGATTCCGGAACTGCCTTCGGAGACGCGCGATGGTGACCATCTCCGCCAGCATGGTTCCGGACTTCCTGACTTGGCTGGCTACCTCCACCAACAGGGCACCGGCAACTATCTTGCCTCACTATACAGCCCTCACTGATCCGCTACGCTTGGGCATGAACATCCGAGTGCCACAGAGGGCGCGAACCCTCCTAATGAAGGGGATCAGCGCCTCGAGAGAGCCGAGACATCATCCGGTCCTGGCCTGGTCCTTGCATCGTGTTCTGCAGTACCTGGCGTTCGAAAGGGCCATTATGTAGAAAGATCACTTCCCTCAACGTGTCGTCTTTCTGCTCGCCTTGACTACGGACTACAGGGCTTCACAGCTGGTGGCAATCAACCGCCACCCGTCCGTCTCCAAACTGGAGGAGGACAGCTCGGCCCTAACCCTCTCTCCATCACCAACATTCCTGGCCAGGAACGGCCGAGCGGACGACATGATTGGCCCTCTCAGAATACAATCCTTCCGGGAGGGAGGACGCCCACATCCACTGCGCCCATTCCGTGCGTTCGAAGACTACGTGGACCACACGGAAGATATTTTTGAGGATCATCTCTTCTATAACTCGAAATTTAGGATTCCCCTAACCCCAAGGTCCCGGGCACACCTGCCTTTCCGCTCTGTGGGAGAGAGCCGACCCGGGCCATGCCCCGCACGCCCACAGCATCAGGGACTTTGTGGCATCG
>NC_134793.1:61659734-61677234 GCF_046742065.1 Oratosquilla oratoria | reverse complement strand
TTCAAATTTGTGATTACTAGCATATCATAATCTTGACAGTATTAGTACACATTGAAGTTATCATTAACTTTCTTAACTTTTCATTAGTATGTTCTAAACTTGTCGTCATTTGCCATTTGCCATATAAGTTATCATTAATAGTACCTTCTAAACATCTCATTTTTAGTATAATTTAAACTTCTCATTATTGGTGTTTTTTAAATTTGTCAATATTGGAATTTATTAAAGTTTACAGTAATAGAACTTTCTGAACTTGTCATTGTTACTGCATTTTAAACTTGTCATTATTAGTACGCATTAAAGTTATCATTAATAGTACCTTATAAATTTGTCATTTTAGTACACATTCAATTCATTATCAATAGTACCCTGTACACTTGTCAATTTTGTATATTATAAACTTGTTATTATTAACACATATCTGAGTTATCATTAAAAGCTTCTACACGTTAACGTTATCATTAACAAAACTTTCTAAATTTGTCATTGTCCGTATATTCGAAAAATATCAGTATTAGTAGATACTAACATATCTTCTTTATTATTCTAAACTTGTCATTATCAGTACACATTAAACTTATCATTATTAGGACCATTATTAGTATATTCTAAACTGGGCAATACTAATATATTCCAAAGTTTATAATTATTTAAAACTTGTCATTATTAGTATACTCTAAAGTTACCATTATTACTGGCTTTTAAATATGACATTGTTAGCTTTTTCAAAACTAATCATTATTAGTACGTATTATAGTTATCATTGATAGCAACTTCTAATTATGTTATTATTATTATCTATTAAAATTTACATTATCAATATAATTAAAACGTGTCATTATTGCTACACAATAACATTATTATTAATATAACCTTTTAAACTTTATTACACTATTGTAAACATGTGATTATGTGTACATAATACATGTATTATAATAACATGTCAATAATAACATATAACATGTGAATAGGTGTACATATTCAAGCTATCATTAATGGTGCTATTAAACTTGTCATTATTAGTATATACCAAACATTAATTATCAGAAAACATTAAAGTTTTTATTTAAAAGTTGTCATTGTTCGTAAATTCGAAACATCACTATTAGGAGATACTAAACATATCTTCTTTGGTATTCTAAACTTTATTAGTATACATTGAAGTTATCATTACTAGGACCTTGTATCCTTACCATTATTAGTATATCCTACACTTGGTGATAATAATATATTCCGAGTTTATCATTATCCTAAACTTGTCATTATTACTATATTCTAAACTTTTGAGTATTAGTACATATTAAAGTTATCATTAGTAGTGTCTTCTAAACATGTCATTGATAGTATATTCAAAACTAATGAAAAATTTAATTTCTGATAAGGGAAATTTATATAAAAAAATATTATAGCGTTTAGCAGGTACTATTATCAAAATCTTTAATGTGTACTAACAATTACTTTAATGAGTACTAATAGTGAAAAATTGACAAAATACTAGTAATGACATGTTTAATGATAACTTTAATATGCACTGATAGTAACAAGTTTAGAATATACTAAGAATAACATATTCAGTCGGAACTATTGATGATAACTTTAATATCAAAAGTTTAGAATATATCAATAATGAATATTGTCGATAATTAATGATATATACAACAATAACCAATAATCAAAATTTTAGAAAATGATATTTGTAATAACTTTAATATGTTTTAATAATGACAATTTTTGAAGGTTCTATTAAATATCTTTGATATGTACTAATATTGAATAATTTGATCTGTGTTAATAATGAAAATTTTAGAATATACTAACAATGACAACCATAGAATATCAGCATAATGTATATTAATAGGGACAAATTTATGACAAGTTTAGAAGGTATTATTAATGATAGCTTTAATGTGTACTAGTAATAACAAGTTTGGAATATACTAATAACAACAAGTTTAGAAGGTACTATTGCATGATAACTTTAATGTGCACTAATAATGATAAATTTAGAAATAGCAATTTTGTAATATACAAATGATGTCAAGTTTAGAATGTATAGCTTTAATGTGACAAGTTTACAATATATTGATAATGCAAGGCACAGTTATGATAACTTTTATGTGTACTAATAATGGAAAGACTAGAATATACCAATGTATACTAATAATGAAAACTTAAAAGATACTAATAATGGCAAGTTTGTAATATACTAATAATGACTAGTTTAAAAGATATATTGATAATGCATTTAACTTTGACAAGTTTAGAAGGTATTATTGATAATAACTTTAATGTGTACTAATAATCAGAAGTTTACAATCTACTAATAAAAAGAGGTTTAGAAGTAACATGTATAAATACTAATAATGGAAAGAATTTAGAATTTAGAATATACTAATTATAATAAGTTTAGAAGGTACTAATAATGATAACGTTAATATGAACTAACAATGACAAGTTTAGAATATATAAAGAAAATCTAGGAGTAATAATGAAAAAATAGAATATACCAATACTGACAAGTTTAGAATATAACAACAAAAACAAGATTAGAAGGTATTTTTAAAGATAACATTAATGTGTAGTAATCATGAGAATTTTAGAATATACTAATAATGAAGAGTGTGAAAATGCAATTAATATATTTATTGTGTACTAACAATGACAAATACAGAATATTTTAACGACAGGTTGAAAAGGAACTATTAATGATAACTTTAATGTGTACTAATAAAAACAAGTTTAGAATATATATTCTAGGCTTGTTTTTATTAGTACACATTAAAGTTTAGTAGTGATAAGTTTTTAGCGTTAATGATAACTTTAATGTGTAATAATATTGACAAGTTTAGAATATACTAATAATTACAAGTTAAAAGGATGCTGTTTATGATTAGTGTATAAAGTACTATTAATAACCTTATTTTTCACTAATGATAAGTTTAGAACACACTAATAATACCAGGTTTAGAAAATACTAATAAAAACAGGATTAGTAGGTACTAACAATGTCAAACTTGGAATATAGTAATAATGAAAAGATTAGAAGATACTATTAGTGATAAGTTTACTAATAATGACGAGTTTTGAATATACTAACAACGACATCTTTAGAATATACTAGTTTAAAATATGATAATAATGAGAAGGTTTAATGACAACTTTAGCATATACTAATATTGCCAAGTTTAGAATATACTAATAATGATAGATTTAATATGAGCTATTAATGACAAGTTTAGAACATACTAATAATGACAAGTTTAGAATATTCCAATGTAGACATGTTTAGAATATACGTATAATGAGAAATTTGGAAAGTACAATTAATGATAACTTTAATGTGTACTAATAATGAAAAGTATAGAGCATTCTAATGATGACAAGTTTGATTAATGATATCTTTGATGGGTACTAATAATGAAAAGTTTAGAATATTCCGATAATGACAAGTTTAGAAGATACTACTAATAATGACGAGTTAATGATGAATTTCGAAGGTACTATTAATGACTTTATCAGTATGTTCTAAACTTATCATTAGTTTAGAATGTTTAGAATATTCTAGTTTAAATGATAATAATAAAGACATTTTTAACATAAAATTGCCAAGTTTAAAATATACTAATAAAGATAAGTTTAGAACATCCTATTAATGATGAATTTAATATGAAGTATTGATGAAAAGTTGACAAGACAAATGATACTACTGATGACAAGTTTAGAATATACCAATGAAGACATGTTTAGAATATACTGAAGTTTAGATAGTACTATTAATGATAACTTTAATGTGTACTAATAATGAAAAGTATAAAATATTCTAATGATAAAGTTTAATAAGTTTGATGTGTACTTATAATGACAAGTTTAGAACATTCTAATAATGACAGGTTTAGAAGATACTATTTACTATACTATACTATTTAAAGGGTACTGTTAATGATGAGTTTAGAAGGTACTATTAATTACTTTAATTTTTACTAATGATAAGTTTAGAACACACTAATAATGCTAAGTTAGAATGTACTAGTAAAACAAGATTAGAAGGTACTTTTAATAATAAATTTAATGTGTACTAATAATGGCAAATTTGAAATATACCAATAATAAAGATTAGAATATACTATTAATGATAAGTTAAGTAATAATTACGAGTTTTGAATATACTATTAATGACATGTTTAGAATATACTAGTTTAAATTATGATAATGACAAAGTTAGAATAATGACAACTTTAGCATATTGCCAGGCTTAGAATATACTAATGATAACGTCCTATTAATGATAAATTTCATATGATATATTATGACAAGTTTAGAACATTGTAACCTTCTTTGGTTGGGAGTTACATAGGCAGGACTTAGTGCGGGCAAGATAAACTCTCAACGACTCCTTTTCTTCTTATTTCATTAATAATTAGAGTTTATCATGATTTCATCGTATACACTATAGTCACTATTTACAACACATCACTGGCACACGTTTGACTTGGTTATACACTTTTGTCTCTAGACCACCTCACACAATGTTCTTTTGAGTTAATCTCTGGAGCACCTCACACCGAACCTCCTCTCTCGAGACATGCACGGCCTTTTTGTTGACCGGAAATGTCTAGTCAGCTAAAACTTGAGGTGCTCTAGTCACTATATCGTTTGGAATTTTCATTTATAATATTATGACTCTATAGTTACAGTATTATTTTGGGGTTACAAACTGTTATCCATTATATTTACCCTATGTAATATGTCCAGGGGGAAAGGTTTTAGGTGTATTGTGTTCCTGTGTGTTAATGCGGGTTGTGGCTGATGTGTGTGTTCGTATGTCCGTGTGCGTGCCTTGTGGGCGCTCGGTTAAATGCTGTGTCAGCTGTTTAGAGCGGATGTCTTGGCGACAGAAGGTCTGGGTGATGATTGTGACACCGCTCACATGATTTGTGGGAATGGTGATGTGGTTATAGTGATGTATACAACATACTAATAATGAAAAGTTTAGATACATCAATGAAGACATATTTAGAATATACCAATATTGACATGTTTATGATATACGTATAATGAGAAGTCTAGAAAGTACTATTAATTATAACTTTAATGTGTACTAATAATGGAAAGTATAGAACACTCTAATGGTGACAGGTTTAAAAGGTACTATTAATATCTTTGATGTTTACTAATAATGAAAAAATAGAGCATTCTAGTAATGACAGGTTTAGAAGATACTATTAATGATAACTAATATTGACGAGTTTAGAATATACTAAGAATTAATAGAATATACTAATAATGGCATGTTTAGAATATACTAATGATGACAAGCTTAGAAGGTACTATTAATGAAAAGGAATTATCAATGATAACTTTAATATGTTCTAGTACTGAAGGGTTTAGAATATATTAATGACACTTTTTAGGTACAACTAATAAAAACTTTAATGTGTACTAATAATGGTATTAACGAGTGCTATTGATGACAAGTTTAGGATATACCAATAACGACAAGTTTAGAAGATTCTTTTAATAATAACTTAAATATATAGTAAGAGTGACAACTTTAGAATATACAAGTTTATATAAGTTTGGAAGCTACTTATAATGTGTACTAATTATGAAAGTTGAGAATATACTATTATGGGTTTGTAATATACTAATAATGACAAGTTTAGAAAGTACTGTTAAGGGTAAGTTTAATGTATATAGAACATACTAATAATACGTTTATAAGATACTGTTGATGATAACTAATACTAATAATAATAATTATAGAACATACTAATAATGATCAGATTAAAGATACAATTAATGATAACTTTAATTGTACTATTAATGACAAGTTGAGAATATACTAATAATGAAATTTAAAGAATACTCTATTAATGATAACTTTGAAGTGTACCAATAGTGACAAGCTTAGAATATGAATGATAATTATGTGTTTAGAAAGTACTATTAATGATAACTCTAATATGTACTCATAATCACATGTTTAGAATATACTAATAAGGACAAGTTTAGAAGGTACTATTAATGATAACTTTAATATGTACTAATAATGGCAAATGTAGAGGATACTGATAATAACAAATATTATGAAAGTTGAGAATATACTATTATGGGTACGTTTGTAATATACTAACAATGACAAGTTTAGAAAGTTTAATGTATAGTACTGATGATATGTTAAAAATATACTTATAATGACGACTTTAGAGCATACTAATAGTGACAAGTTTACAAGATACTGTTAATGATAACTAATACTAATAATGATAATTATAGAACACTAATAATGATCAGAATAAAGATACTATTATTGATAACTTTGATTGTACTATTAATGACAAGTTTAGAATATTCTAATAATGAAATTTTAGAATATTCTATTAATGATAACTTTAAAGTGTACTAATAGTGACAAGCTTAGAACATGAAAGATAATTACGTTTAGAAAGCACTATTCATGATAACTCATAATCACATGTTTAGAATATACTAATAAGGACAAGTTTTAAGTTTTAATGATAACTTTAATATGCACTAATAATAGCAATTATAGACGATACGATAATTACAAATATTAGAAGGTAATATCAGTGATAACTGTAAAGTGTACTAATAATGACAAAGTTAGAATATACGAATAATGACAACTTTGGAAGGTGCTACCAATCTTGTGTATTAGTACTAACAAGTTTAGAATATGTTAATAATGACAAGTTTAGAATAATGGCAACTTTAGAATACACTAATTATGATGTGTTTAGAATATTCTAATGGTTAGAAAGTGATATTAATGATAACTTTAACGTGTACTTATAAGGGCAATTATAGAATATACTAATAATGATCAGATTAAAGATACTCTTAATGATAACTTTAATGTGTACTATTAATGACAAGTTTAGAATAGTAATTTTAATTTGTTTTGATGTGTTCAAATAAAAAAAAGGAAAATTCCTTTAATGATAGTTTTAACATGTACTAATGCATTTTTGATAAGACAAGTTTACAATATACTAATGATGTCTAGTTAAGAAGGTAATATTGATAATAACGTTAATGTGTACTAATAACGAAAAGTTTAGAATATACTAATGTTTAGAAAAAACTCTTAATGTGTACTATTAATACTAGAATATATAAGTATTGAGAAGTTTAGAAGATTATACTAATAATAACTTTAATATGTAGCAATGATAACAGGTTTAATATACTAATAAAAAAAAGTTTAGAATATACTAATACTAACAAGTTTGGATAAGTTTAATGTGTACTAATAATGACAAGTTTATAATGTACCAACAATGACAAGTTAAGAAGGTGCTATTAACTAATTTAATTAACTAATGAACTAATTAACTAATTAACTAATTAACTAATTTAATATATACTAATAATCACTGGTTTAGAATATACTTACAATGGTATTTAGAATATGCTAAGATTGACAAGTTCAGAAGATACTGTTAAATAATGACAAGTGTGGAATATACTAATAACAATAAGTTTAGAAGGTTCTACTAATATTAACTTCTAAAATTTGACAAGTTTAGAACGGATTGTTAATAGTAACTTTTATGTGTACTAATAATCAGAAGTTTACAATATACTAATAATCAGAGGTTTAAAAGGTACAGGTATGTGTACTATCAATGAAAAGATTAGAATATACCAATAATTTTAAGTTTAAAAGGTACTGTTCTAGATAACTTTAATCTATACTAATAATAAGCAAGTTTACAATATTCTAATAAAGACAAGTTTAGAAGATAAATGATAAATTCAGTATATACTAATAGTAAAATACTAATAATAAAAAGTTTAGAATATGGTAATAACAACAAGTAATGATAACCTTAATGTGTGAAGGTAGTATTGTTGACAGTTTCATAATGCACTAATAATGAAAAGTTTGGAAGATATTATTAATGATAACGTTAATGTGTACTAATAAATACAAATTTGGAATCTAATAATAATAACTTTAATATGTTATCAAAATAAAAAGTTTAGAATATACTGATAATGAAAAGTTTAGAATAATTTAATAATGTCAATTTTAAAATGTACTTTTAATGATAACTTGAATGTGTACTAGTAATAGTAACCTTAAAGTGAATTAATAATGACATATATAGAGTATACTAATAATAAGTTTAGAATATACAAATAAAGTAATATTGATGACAACTTTAATATATACCAACAATGAGATGCTTAGAATATACTAAAAATGAGTTTTAGAAGGAACTATTAATGATAACCTTAAAGTTTAGTAATAATAACAAGTTTTGAATATACTAATAATGGCAAGTTTAGAAAATACTATCAATGATAACTTTTCAATATACTAATAATAACAAGTTTAGAAAATACTATTAATTTAGAATGTCCTAATACTGAAAGGTATTACTAATACTGAAAGGTACACAAGTAATAAAAAGATTAGAATAAAAGGTAATGACAAGTTTAAAAGAATCTAATACTCACATGTTTGAAATATAGCAATAATGATAAGTTTAAAAGATCCTATTAATGATAACTTAAATATGTACAAATAATGACACGTAATAATGAGAAGTTTAGAAAGTACTGTTAATGAAAACTTTCATGTGTACTAATAATGAAAGTTTACAATATACTAATTAAGACAAGTTTAGAATATACTAATGATAACAAGTTGAGAAGTTACTATAACTGTTAACTATAATATAATAATAATGACAAGTTTAGAAGGTACTATTAATGATAAATCTAATGTGTTCTAAAAATGACAAGCTTAGAATATACTAATATATAGGTTCTGAAGGCACTGTTAATGAGTGCTAATAATGAGAATTTTAGAATATACCAATAGTGATAAGTTTAGAAGGTACTAATAAAAAAAAATTGTATTATTAATGAAAAGTTTATCATATGATGATAATAGCAACTTTTTAATAATGAAAGTTTCCTGTCTACTAATTATGATATGTTTAGAATATACAATTAGTAACAGTTTTAGAAGGAACTATCACTGATAGCTATAAGGTATTCTAAAAATGACAAGTTATAATATTCTAATAATGGCATGTTTAGAGTATACTAACATTGAGAAGTTTAGAAGGTACTATTAATGAAAACTTTAATGTGTAATAATGAAAAGTTTAGAATATACTAACAATGGCAAGTACTACTAATATTAAAAATGAGAAGTTTAGAATACAGTATTGATGATAACTTTAGTGTCTACATGTTTAGAATATACTAATAATGACAAGCTTACAATGTACCATTAACGAAAATTTTAATGTGTCCTAATAATGACAAATCTAGAAGGTACTGCTAATAGTAAATTTAATGTGTATTAACAATTTTAAATATAATCACGATTATAAGTTTAGAAGGTGCTATTATATATAACTTTAATTTGAACAAATAAGGACAAGTTTAGTACATACTAATAATGACATAAATAATGTCATGTTTAGAAGTTACTATTAATGATGACTTTATTGTCCACTAATAACATGTTTAACATGTTTTAATAATGAGAAGTTTAGAAGGTACGATCAATTATAACTTTAATGTACTAATAAGGAGAAGTTTAGAATATATTAAATGACAGGCTTAGACGGATCTACTAATGATATATTTAATTTGTACTAATAATCACAAATTTAAAATGTACTATTGATGATAAGGTTAGAATATTTTAGGAAGATATTTATAATGATAACTTTAATGTCTACTAATAATGACAAGTTTAGAATATAGTAATAATGACAAATTTAGAATATACTATTAATGATTACTTAAATGTGTACTAATAAGGCAAGTTTATAATATACTAATGATGTCAAGTTACTGTTAAGGTAGAAGGTACTGTTAACGTGTACTAATAATACTAGAATATACAAATAATGACAAGTTTAGAAGATACTACTACTAATAGCTTTAATATGTATGGATAATGACAAGTTTATAAAATACTAATAAAGAAAAGTAAAAAAAAAACAGCAATACTGACATGTTTAGAAGGTTATATTAATGATAACGTTAATGTGTAATGACACGTTTGAATTATATTAATAATGCAAAGTTTAGAAAATACTAATACTATCGATGATTTGTTTTGAATAAACTAACAAGTTTAGAATATAGCAATAATGACAAGTTTAGAAAAATGATAGACTTTGGAATATATTAGTTTTGCTAAGTTTAGAATATACTAATAATGATAGATATACGAGGTCCTAATAGTTTTAACATGTACTAATAATGAAAAGTTTAGAAGGTATTTCTAATGATAACTTTAATGATAAGTTTAGAATATAATGATAATGACAACTTTAGAATATACTAATAATGATTAATTTAATGTGTACTAATATGGCAAGTTTATAACATACCAATGATGTCAAGTTAAGAAGGTAATATTGATAATAACGTTAATGTGTACTAATAATGACAGGTTTAGAATATACTGATAATGATGTTTAGAAGTTACTGTTAACGTGAACTAATAATACAAGTTTAGGAGGTACTACTAATAATAGTTTTAATATGTATCAATAACGACAAGTTTATAATATAAAAATAAAGAAAAGTTTAGAATACACTAATACTGACAAGTTTGGAAGGTGTTATGATTGATAAGTTTAATGTGTACTAATAATGAAAAGAAGGTGCTATAAGCTATAGCTTTAAGGTGCCCTAATATTGACAAAATAAGAATATACTAATAATGACATGTATGGATGAAATGTACTAATAACCACAGGTTTAGAATGTATATACAATTAAAAGTTTAGAATCTACTAAGATTGACAGGTTTAGAAGATACTCCTCAAGATAACTTTACTGTGTAGAAATAATGACAAGTGTGGAATATACTAACAATGATAAGTTTAGAAGGTTCTAGTAATGATAACTTTATTTTGTACTAATAATTACAAGTTTAGAATATAAGTTTACAAGGTACTATTAATAATAACTTTAATGTGTATTAATAAATACAAGTTTCGAAGATATTGATTAAGTTTAGAAATTAATAATGACAACTTTAATATGATAACTTTAATTTGTACTAATAATGACCAGAACGTGCTAATGACAAATTTAGAATGTACTATAAATGAAAACTTTAATGTCTTCTAATAATTAATGTTTGAAAAATACTAATATTAATATGTACCAATAACCACAAGTTTACAATTTTGTAATAATGACAAGTTTTTGGAGGTTATATTAATGATAACGTTAATGTGTAGTAATAATGACACGTTTGAATCATATTAATAACGCAAAGTTTTGAAAATTCTGGTAATAGCAAAATCAGAAGTTACTATTAATGATAAATATAATACGTACTAATAATGATTAGTTTTGAATAGCCTAACAATATCATGTTTAGAAGAAACTACTAATGGTAACTTTAATATATATTAATACTCACAAGTCTAGAATATACCAATAATGACAAGTTTAGAATAATGATAAACTTTGCTAAGTTTAGAATATACTAATAATGATATGTATACAAGGTCTTAATATTGATAACTCTAATGTGTACTAATAATGAAAAGTTTGGAATACCCAAATGTTTAGTATATACTAATACTGATATGTTTCGAACAATGACAACATTAGAAAGTATTGTTAATGATGATTTAATAATGAGGGTTTAGAACATACAAATATTGACAAGCTTTAATTTGTACTAATAATGACAAATTTGTACTAATGATGACAAATTTAGAACATGCTTATAATGTCAGGGTTATTAGTATTTTCTAAACCTTACCTTGTTAATATATATGAAACGTGTCATTATTACTACAAATTAATGTAACCTTTTATGCATGTCATTATTAAAATATTGTAAACCTGTGATTATTAGTACACATTAAAGTTATAATCAATAGTGCCTTTAGAATTGTCATTATAATTTTGTCATTGTTCGGATATTCAACTTTCATTATTAGTATATTTTAAACTTATTATTATTAGAATATTCTAAAATTATCATCAT
Source organism: Oratosquilla oratoria (assembly GCF_046742065.1). Lineage (NCBI taxonomy): Eukaryota > Metazoa > Arthropoda > Malacostraca > Stomatopoda > Squillidae > Oratosquilla > Oratosquilla oratoria. The sequence continues at coordinate 61,665,224 of NC_134793.1, read as the reverse complement.
TAGTATATTCTAAAATCATCAATGTGATTATTGATACACCTTAAACTTGTCTTATCATTAAACCTTGTAAACTTATATGCTAAACTTGTCATTATTAGTACAAAATAAAGTTATCATTAATAGAACCTTCTAAACTTATCGTTATTAGTATAATCCACAATTGTCACTATTTCTACACATTAAAGTTATCCTTAACAGTATCTTCTAAACTTGTCAATCTTGTCAATTGACATTATTAGTACCCATTAAAGCTTGTCAGTTTTATGTTCTAAACCCTCATTAGTTATCATTAACAATACTTTCTTAAGTGGTCATTGTTCGTAAATTTCAAACATCATTATTAGTAAATACTGAACATATCTTCTCCGGTATTTTAACTTTATTAGTATACATTAAAGTTATCATTACTAGGACCTTGTATCGTTATCATTATTGGTATATTCTTGACTTGGTAATGATAATATATTCCGATTTTATCATTATTCTAAACTTATTATTAGTATATTCTAAACTTTTGAGTATTAGTACATATTAAAGTTATCATTAGTAGTGTCTTCTAAACATGTTATTGTTAGTACATTCAAAACTAATTATTAGTACGTATCATAGTTATCATTAATAGCAACTTCTACTATGCTATTGTTAGTATTTTCTAAACCTTGCATTAATAGTATATTTTAAACGTGTCAATATTACTACACATTAACGTTATGCTTAATGTAACTTTCTAAACATGTCATTACTAATAATATTCTAATTATGACAAGTTTAGAAGGTATTATTAATGATAATTTTAACGTGTTTAGAATATACTAATAATGACAAATTTAGAAGGTACTATTGCATGATAATTTCATTGTGCACTAATAATGACAAATTTAGAATATACTAGTAATGACAATTTTGTAATATTACGGTTAGATTTAATATGTGCTAATGTGGTAATAATGACAACATTAAAATACACTAAAAATAGCATTTTTGTAATATACAAGAAAAGATAAGTTCAGAAGGTACCTTAATGACAACTTTTAGAAGGTACTATTCATGATAACTTTAATGTGTACCAATATAAACAAAGTACTATTTACTAATAAGGGTAAGTTTAGAAGGTACTATAATCAATAACGTTAACATGTACTAATAAAGACAAGCTTAGAATATACTAATAATGCCAAGTTTAGAAGGTACTTAAATGTCTACTAATAGTGGTAAGTTTAGGATATACTATTAATGTGAAGTTTAGAATATACTAATAATGACAAGTTTGGAAAGCGCTATTAGAGATAAATTTTATGTGAAATGATAATGAAAAGTTTAGAATATGAAAAGTTTAGAATATGAAAAAATAATGTATAACAAAATGGGAAATTTACAAAAAACGTATAGTGTTTAACAGGTACTGTTAGTAATTTTTTTAATGTGTACTAATAATTATTTAAATGAGTACTAATAGTGAAAAGTTTACAAAATACTAGTAATGACATTTTTAGAATGTACTTTTAATGATAACTTTAATATGCACTAATAGTAACAAGTTTAGATAGAATATACTAAGAATAACATGTACAATATGAATAATAGCTTTAATGTGACAAGTTTACAATATACTTATAATGCAAGGCACAGTTAATGATAACTTTTATGTGTACTAATTATGGAAAGACTAGAATATACCAACAATGAATTTAATGTGTACTAACAATGAAAAAATTAAAAGATACTAATAATGGCAAGTTTGTAATATACCAATAATGACTAATTTTAAAGATATATTAATAAAGCATTTAACTTTGACAAGCTTAGAAGGTATTATTAATAATAATTTTAATGTGCACTAATAATATAATCAGAGGTTTAGATGGTACAGGTATGTGTACTAATAATGGAAAGATTAGAATATACCAATAATTACAAGTTTAGAGTACTGTTCAAGACAACTTTAATTTGTACTAATAATAAGCAAGTTTGTAATATACTAATAAAGACAAGTTTAGAATGCACTCTAATGAACTTAATGTGTACTAATAATAAAAAGTTTAGAATATGGTAATGATAACAAGTTTAGAAGGTACTATTGAGATCTTTAATGTGTTCTAATAGTGACAAGTTTAGAATATAGTAATAATGAGAAATTTAGAAGGTACTATCATTGACAAGTTTAGAATGCACTAATTATGAAAAGTTTGGAAAATATTATCAATGATAACGTTAATGTTATACTAATAAATACAAACAAATACAAAAACTAAAAAAAACATATAAATACAAATACAAATGTATAGGCTATTATTAATAACTTTAATGTGTTCTGAAAATGAAAATTTTAGAATATACCAATAAGTTTAGAATAAACTAATAATGACAAATTTAGAATGTACTTTTAAAGATAAATTTAATGTATACTAGTAATGACAGGCTATTAATAGTAACTTTAAAGTGAACTAATAATGACATATTTAGAGTATACTAATACTAAGTTTAGGATATACAAATAAAGGCCGGGTAGGTACTATCAATGATAACTTTAATGTGTGCCAATAATGAGATGTTTAGAATATACTATAAATGACAATTTTATAAGAAACTATTAATGATAACCTTAAAGTTTAGTAATAATGACAAGTTTAGAATATACTAGTAATGACAAGTTTAGAAAGTACTATTAATGATAACTTTAGAGTGTACTAATACTGAAAAGTTTATAATATACAAATTATAAAAAGTTAAGAATAAAAAATAATGACAAGTTTAGAAGAAACTAATATTGACATGTTTAAAATATAGCAATAATGATCTGTTTAAAAGATCCTATTAAATGATATCTTTAATGTATACTAATAATGGCACGTAATAATAAGAAGTTTAGAAGGTACTGTTAAGTTTAGAATATACTAATAATAACAAGTTGAGATGTTACTATAATGAATTTAGAATATACTTATAATAATGAATTAACGTTATAACGTTATTATGAACTAATAATGACAAATTTAGAATATACAAACAAAGAAAATTCAGAAGGTACTATAAGTAGTGATAATGAAAAAATTAGAATATACTAATACTGACAAGTTTAGAATATAACAATTAAAACAAGATTAGAAGGTATTTTTAAAGATAACATTAATGTGTACTAATAATGAGAATTTTAATGAAGAGTGTGGAAATACAATTAGAATCTTTATTGTGTACTAATAATGACAAATAGAATATACTTATAACGACAGGTTGAAAAGGAACTGTTAATGATAACTTTAATGTGTACTAATAAAAACAAATTTAGAATATATTTTAGTAGTGACAAATCTTTAACGATAATGATAACTTTAATGTGTAATAATGTTGACAAGTTTAGAATATACTAATAATTAAAAGTTAAAAGGGTATTGGTATTGATTAGTGTAGAGGGTACTATTAATGACTTTAATTTTCATTAAAAATAAGTTTAGAACACACTAATAATGCCATGTTTAGAAAATACTAATAAAAACAAGATTAGTAGGTACTATTAATGATAGACTTAATGTGTACTAATAATGTCAAACTTGGAATATAGTAATAATGAAAAGATTAGAAGATACTATTAATGATAAGTTCACTAATAATGACGAGTTTTGAATATACTAATAACGATATCTTTAGAATATACTAGTTTAAACAATAATAATAATGACAACTTTAACATATACTAATATTGCCAAGTTTAGAATATACTAATAATTATATATTTAATATAAACTATTAATGGCAAGTTTAGAACATACTAATAATGACAAATTTAGTATATTCCGATGTAGACATGTTTAGAATATACGTATAATGAAAAATTTGGAAAGTACTATTAAAGATAACTTTAATGTGTACTAATAATGAAAAGTATAGAACATTTTAATGATGACAAGTTTAAAAGGTACTATTAGTGACAAGTTTAGAATATTCCGATAATGATGCTATTAATGATAACTAATAATGATAACTTTAATATGCACTAATAAGGGTAAGTTTAGAAGGTACTATAATTAATAACGTTAACATGTACTAATAAAGACAAGCTTAGAATTTACTAATAATGCCAAGTTTAGAAGGTACTATTAAGGATAACTTAAATGTCTACTAATAGTGGTAAGTTTAGTATATACTATTAATGTGAAGTTTAGAATATACTAATAATGACAAGTTTGGAAAGTACTATTAGAGATAAATTTATGTGAAATGATGATGAAAAGTTTAGAATATGAAAAGTTTAGAATATGAAAAATAATTTATAACAAAATGGGAAATTTACAAAAAAAACGTATAGTGTTTAACAGGTACTATTAGTAAAAAATTTAATGTGTACTAATAATTACTTAAATGAGTACTAATAGTGAAAAGTTTACAAAATACTAGTAATGACAAGTTTAAAGGGTACTGTTAATGGTAGTTATCGAAGGTACTATTAATGACTGATTTTTACTAGTGATAAGTTTAGAACATACTAATAATGTCAAGTTTAGAATGTTTAGAATATACTAGTTTAGACGATAATAATAATGACAAGGTTTAATGACAACTTTGACATATACTAATATTACCAAGTTTCGATTATACTAATAATGATAACTTTAGACGTCCTATTAATGATAAAATTGATATGAAGTATTAATGACAAGTGAAGACATGTTTAGAGAATACAGAAGTTTAGAAAGTACTATAAATGATAACTTTAATGTGTACTAATAAAGAAAGGTATAAAACATTCTAATGATGACAAATTTAAAAGGTACTATTAATGATATCTTTGATGTGTACTTACAATGACAAGTTTACAACATTCTAATAATGACAGGTTTAGAAGATGCTACAAAAATAACTAATAATGACGAGTTTAGAATATACTAATTATTACAAGTTTAAAGGGTACTGTTAATGACAAGTTTAGAAGGTACTATTAATTACTTTATTTTTTACTAATGATATCAAGTACTAATAATATCAAGTACTAATAATATCAGGTACTAATAAAAACAGGATTAGAAGGTACTTTTAATGATAAATTTAATGTGTACTAATAATGGCAAATTTGGAATATACTAATAAATTAGGATATATTAATGATAAGGTTACTAATAATAACGAGTTTTGAATATACTAATAATGATATGTTCAGAATATACTAGTTTGAATTATAATAATAATGACAAGATTAGAATAATGACAACTTTAACATATAAATTTAATATGAACTATTAATGACAAGTTTAGAACATACTAATAATGACAAGTTGAAGACACATTTAGAATATACCAATATTGACATGTATAGAATATACGTATAATGAGAGGTCTAGAAAGTACTATTAATAATAACTTTAATGTGTACTAATAATGAAAAGTATAGAACTAATGGTGACAAGTTTAGAACATTCTAATAATGACAGATTTAGAAGATACTATTTAGAATACTATTTAGAATAATTATTGGAATATACTAATAATGACAGGTTT
>NC_134793.1:61617234-61657234 GCF_046742065.1 Oratosquilla oratoria | reverse complement strand
TAACCTCCTCTCAGTCTCTTGTGAGAATTTGAAAATTTGATCGAGTTTTTGTGAAATCTCCTACTTGGCCTTTATTTACATATGCTATTTCAATCAGACATTGGTTGTATTTAAGTTGTATTTTAGGAAAAAGGTCGTATATCCCAACCTTCACCCCTACCCCTCTGGTCATGGTCAATTAATTATTGGCAATACGCAGAAATGTCAAATACTATAGTTACCCATATAATATGAAGTTTTCTAAGGTTCTATAAAGCCAAAGAAAGCAAAATATGATAGGAATGACGTTAGTTTTTAACAACTATTCATTTAGTGTTCACCAGATTACTGACACGACTATGATTCCAAGAATACACTCTGGTGCTATGAAAGGGCAAATGGCAAATGTGAGAATGAATTTTATTGGTCCGGATAAGATTAGAAGCTTTTGATTTGTCAGCTTCCAATTTTGCGTTTTCCAAATACTGCTTGCGTCCTCATGATAAAAATTCATTTAACCATTAGCTAGAAATGTTGCGAGTAATGATACCTATTTTTCACTCTGCCTATCTTCTAGCTTGAACATACTTTTCTCAACCTTCTATTCTCTTCGTGCTCATCCATTTTCAGATTTTTTATTTTTCATTTTATATCTTTTATATATTTTTATTTTTTTAATTTATTTATTTTGACAGCTTCTTTACTATTTTCGATCTAGAGCAGAGTTTCTCAACCAGGGTTCCGAAAAGGTCCCAGGGTTACGCGAGAACAAGTGTTTTTTTTTATTTTTTGTTTAATTTCATATACGTAATATAATTAAAGAAGCACGAAATATTCTTGGTTATTGTAATAATGTGATGTATTATTTAACCTATTATTACGATGAAATTAAAATGAGAAAGATATGTTTTTTTCAGTTGTTCCTTGAGACATGCAATTTATTCTAAAGGTTACGCAAGGGTTAAAAGGTTGAGAAACGCTGCACTAGAGTGTTTATTTTTTCTTCCAACTGTATAAGTATTGCATAACTTTTTTGTCAAGTCTTGTGATCGCCGAATGGAAGGCGACCTACAAAATCTTCTCTTCCAGCATCTTCGGCTCTATTTTCTCTCAATCTGCATTGGAATGCTTCTTTATAGCCTTCATCTCTCATATATCTGTTCAAAAAATCGTTTTATGGCTATATTCTTCAGAGGTTTTGAACTGCATGGCATCAATATTATGTTTTTTACATCTCTGAAAAATCTTATGTTTTAACATAAGGTGAATTATCGGCTGAGAAGAAACCTGCACAGCGAAGCTATAGCGGTAATCCCCTACCACACTCCTGGCCAAATAGCCACTTCCGGAAGGGAGTGTGTGGTTGGACATTCCGCATAAATCATCGGAAATTTAAAATTCCCGGCTCTGTGCAGGTGGCGCAAGCGTCTACAACCCCACCTCCCCCTCCCTATCCCCTCCCTTCTTACTCGGCTGCACGGATTGAGCCGTCACTTAGCATCGCGGAACCAGACGAGTCGGTCACTCAACAACCCACCTTCTTTTCATGCAGGTAAGTCTGGTTCCTGCTCGTGCTCGTGTTCTCGTAGGGAGACCTACCTGTTCTCCTGCAGTTTTTCCCCTTCGGTGTTGTGTCCAGACACCTTTGGGACACCCCGTCTATGATTACCATTATTCTATTTTCAGGCCAAACGCTTGTGTGTGGAATCCGGCTGCACAGCCAGGATCTCGTCAGACGGCCACCACGACCTCTGCTCCCGCCATACCCCTTGTTTCTCACAAGCTGGCGTTGTGTGCAAAGCGCGGGTTGAGGAGATTCGTGCTGCTCCTCCCAAAACCCGTTCCAAGCTAGCTGCCCTCGAACTCCTTCGGGAGGCATGGCGCAGAGCTCGGAAATTGAAATCCGCTGACGACCCCCCCCCCCCTAGTGTGGGCGGATCCGGCGTTAGGCGTGGAATTGGGCCTCGTTCGCCCTCGCCATCCGTCTCCCTATGTCTCCGAGACTTCCGTTGGTGCACAACCTGGGCCTCTCGGAGTACAAGGGGACGAGTCTGATGTTGCGGAGTATGGTGTCCCCGAGCGTCCTCAGGCCTCTCGGCAGCCCCATACATCCGACCATCAAGGGTCCTTAAAACCCTTACGGCTTGCTTTGTCAAGCACCCCCACGACCTCTGCTCCCGCCATACCCCTTGTTTCTCACAAGCTGGCGTTGTGTGCAAAGCGCGGGTTGAGGAGATTCGTGCTGCTCCTCCCAAAACCCGTTCCAAGCTAGCTGCCCTCGAACTCCTTCGGGAGGCATGGCGCAGAGCTCGGAAATTGAAATCCGCTGACGACCCCCCCCCCCCTAGTGTGGGCGGATCCGGCGTTAGGCGTGGAATTGGGCCTCGTTCGCCCTCGCCATCCGTCTCCCTATGTCTCCGAGACTTCCGTTGGTGCACAACCTGGGCCTCTCGGAGTACAAGGGGACGAGTCTGATGTTGCGGAGTATGGTGTCCCCGAGCGTCCTCAGGCCTCTCGGCAGCCCCATACATCCGACCATCAAGGGTCCTTAAAACCCTTACGGCTTGCTTTGTCAAGCACCCCCACGAACTCGTCTTCCTCCCTAGTTCACTCGCGTGAACCCGGCAGGAAATCTCGCTCGAAAAAGAGGTCTGCCTCACCGAGGTCCAGGACGCTCAGCTTGTCCCCACCCTCCACAGCCTCTCCCCCCAACTCACCCTCCCTTCCTCGCTCTCCTTTTCCTCGCCGTAAATCCCACAAGGGCAGGGAGCCGGAGGACGAAACGAGGGGAGAGGGAACTCTGGCTGCCCAAGTGGCTGCCCTCCTTCCGTCCCTGATAGGCCCCGTCCTTGAATCGGCCCTATCACATTATCCGGCCTTTCAGGCCGCGCAAATCATAACGCACCCCTCTCCAGAGCAACCTCCTATTGAACCTACGGCTCTAGCCCCCCCTCCCACTCTCCCTCCTGGTCCTTCCCTCCGCCCCTCCGTGCCGGCGACAGGTATAGGACTAGAAGGCCCCTCTCAGGAGGAACCCCCCAATCAGACGTCCGTCGGGTTGGACGGGGTGGAGGACCACTACAGTTCTTCTTTACCTTATCCTCCTACCATGACGGACTCTTTTGAGTTCCGCCCCTTCTCATGGTGTGACCTTCCCCGGTCCTGGGAGTACTCGTTTGGAGAAGGCCACAAGCTAGTGGCCTGGTCTCCCGACTACTCGCTACCGGAGGGCTGGAGGAGGCGAGATGACGTTATTCTAAAGTGGGCCAACGACGAGGAGGGGGCTAAGGTTCTATATAAGATTCGACCCCTCTCCGCCCCGGCCTCCACGCCCTCCAGGATTTCCACCTCTAACACTCTGGACGCATTAGGTGCTCTCCTGGAGAACCCTCGTTTAAACCCTGATGGGCATATGTTTGTCGACAGGTCGGGGGACTCGCCGGCGGTAGCACTCTCCCCAAACGCCTGGTTCCCGCAGGAGAAAGGGGAGAAGGCCTTAGACATCCCTGCTCTCTTCGAGCGGGCCCAAGACCAACCCAAGACGGTTCCTCCTCGACGGCATATCCCTTCATCATTCCCCGTCGTCCTGCCACCACCCTTCGCGCCGGAGGGCCTGCGCGATTGCTTATGGCACTCGGGCAGGGACCCCGCCCTCCCCCATCAACTTAGTGAACCGGAGGCTAAGTTGCTGACGACGGAGGCCTCGACCAGACAAGACCTTGCCTCTACCATCTCGACCGTCACGGCAATCGCGATGATGAGGAACTGGCTGACGACGCTCGCCACGAGCTTTGAGGACTTCCCGCGGGAAGAATTGAGGTGAGTGGGATATTTCAATCTATACAGAGGGTCCAGACCTGTCCTGGCGAGAGACGCTCAGGTAGCGTCTTCACCCAGGACGGAGCCTCTTGACTAGCGCCCGAGGACGAGGTCGTTCGGAAACGACCTCGGCCTCGCATATGTTATACGTTCTACAATTGAGCGATGTGACTTTATTACACCCTCCGGGGATCGGGATCCTTCTCGCCCTACTAATTTGATTCGCGTGTTTTCTGTATGCAGACACACCCTGGCGGCACTCTCTACCGTGGCAGAGGGTACAGCCAACATGGCGTCATCAGCCCTACCCCCAGCAGCGAGGGCCTTCACCGCGGCTCGTTTGGCAGCTCGTCAGTCTGCAACGCGGTCGGCCCCGGAGATAGCTCGCCGGGGCGTGGTGAGAGCAGCTCCCCTTTCCCGTGGTCTGTTCGACCAGGAAGCGACAGACCGCGTCTTCGCTACGGTCCCGACCGTCATCCAGATCCAACAACCCTCCCAACCTTCGGAGACACGCGATAGTGACCATCTCCGCTAGCACAGTTCTGGACTTCCTGTCTTGGCTAGCTGACACCACCAACAGGGCACCGGCGACGATCTCGGCTCACTCCGCAGCCCTCGCTGATCCACTCTGCTTCGGCATGAACATCAGAGTGCCACAAAGGGAGCGAAACCTTCTAATGAAGGGGATCCGCGCCTCGAGAGAGCCGAGACGTCAGCCGGTCCTAGCCTGGTCCTTGCATCGTGTTCTGCAGTACCTGACGTTCGAAGGGACCATCATGGAGGGGGAACACTTCCTTCAACGTGCCGTCTTTCTGCTCGCCCTGGCTACGGGTTACAGGGCGTCACAGCTGGCGGCGATCACCCGCCACCAGTCCTTCTCCAACCTGGAGGAGGACTGCTCTACCCTAACTCTCGCTCCATCACCTACATTCCTAGCCAAGAATGAGCAGGCGGACGACATGATTGGCCCTATCAGAATACCATCCTTCCTGGAGGAAGGAAACCCACACCCGCTGTGCCCGGTCCGTGCGTTTAAAGACTACGTGGAACGCACGGAAGGGGTGTCCGAGGATCATCTCTTCTACAATTCGAAATCTCGGAACCCCCTAACCCCGAGGTCCCTGGCGCGTCTACTTTGCCGCATTATAGAGAAGGCCGACCCGGGCCATGCCCCCCACGCCCACAACATCAGAGGCCTCGCGGCATCGCTGGCATTTCTCCGCACCCACTCTGTGGAACGGGTGCAGGACCTCGGGGGCTGGGCATCAGCAACTTCCTTCAAGACACGGTATCTCTACCACTCGATCACCCCTGTCCCATGTGTCGCCATGGGAACGGCTCCACCCCTCTCTTCGCAAAAGAAGGGGGGCAAAGGGCGACCGAGGGGTAGGGGAAGGCCCAGGAACCGCTGAGCAAGATACAATATTCTACATAGAATTTATGCACTATGTAAATTGTACAATATTATTTTTATAAAAAATAAACAAATGAATATATATATATATTGATATTGATATCGATATAAGTACTTGATGCTTTTTGTCTCCCCTCTACTGAATGATAAGATGAATAGTCTCCCATACGAGACACACGTAATAACGGCTTGAGCCCTGTCCTCGACTACAATTTGGGCTTCACCTTCTCCTCCCACCTATCCTCGTCTCATGCTTAGCTTCGCTGTGCAGGTTTCTTCTCAGCCGATAATACTTCTTTGTCGCGGCTAGTGCCGCTTAAATTGTTTTTATCGGATTAAGAAACCTGCACAGATTTAGGGTCCCTCCCTCCTCCCACAGGCGAAGCCTTCATTTCTCATTGAAGTGACGGCTCAATCCGTGCAGCCGAGTAAGAAGGGAGGGGATAGGGAGGGGGAGGTGGGGTTGTAGACGCTTGCGCCACCTGCACAGAGCCGGGAATTTTAAATTTCCGATGATTTATGCGGAATGTCCAACCACACACTCCCTTCCGGAAGTGGCCATTTGGCCAGGAGTGTGGTAGGGGATTACCGCTATAGCTTCGCTGTGCAGGTTTCTTAAGCCGATAAAAACAATTTAAGCGGCACTAGCCGCGACAAAGAAGTATTATGGGCTTGTCGGTGTATTTTTGCTGTGTGTGTGTGTGCGTGCGTGTGTGTGTGAATGTATATGTGTTTGTGTGTGTGTGTGTGTGTGTGTGTGTGTGTGTGTGTGTGTGTGTGTGTGTGTGTGTGTGTGTGTGTGTGTGTGTGTAATAATAATAATATACGGTTTATTGGGTATAGCAGCATTCCTGCTGAAAATATACATCCTACAAGAAAATAACAATATAATACTATGACAGTGAGTAGACGTTATTACAATCATACAAAACTAGACAAATAAAACAGCAGGCTTAGTAATAGGTACGTAGTGCAACAATGTAAATTCTAGTTGTTGATTAAGTCCACAAATGTCGGTATGGGGCTCTTCTTATACCGGTCGGTACGTGCTCTGATCGGCTTGATGGAATTATGGTGCCTCACCTGGCACCGTGGACGAGGTACTTGAGGAGGTAGTAGGTTCCAGTGCCGAGGATGTTTGACCAGGGTGACCACAAACGACCTCAAACTCTGAAGATAGCGGCCAGCAAGGGTGGGTAATCCCAGTGTGTTGAGAGCGTGCTGGTAGGTGGTGTAATCTTTGCCAAGGATTGTGCGACAGACTCTTTTCTGCATTTTCTCCAGCTGACGCTGTTGCTGCGCGCGCGCGCGCGCGTGCGTGTGTGTGTGTATGTGTGTGTGTGTGTGTGTGTGTGTGTGTGTGTGTGTGTGTGTTTGTGTGTGTGTGTGTGTGTGTTTGTGTGTGTGTGTGTGTGTGTGTGTGTGTGTGTGTGTGTGTGTGTGTGTGTGTGTGTGTGTGTGTGTGTGTGTGTGTGTGTGTGTGTGAGTGTGTGTGTGTGTGTGTTTTTGTATTGTAAACTTGTCATTATTAGTATGTTCTCAACTTACTATTATAAGTATATTCTTAACGTATCATTATTACTATTAATTAAACTTACCATTAATAGTATTTTCTAAACTTGTCATTATTAGTATATTATAAACTTACCCATAATAGTATATTTTCAACTTTCATAATATTCTCTAATATTTGTTATTATCAGTATCCTCTACAATTGTCATTATTAGTGCATATTAAAGTTATCATTAATAGCACTTTCTAAATTTGTCGTTATTATTATATTCTAAACATGTGATTATGAGTACATTTAGAGTTATCATTAATAGTACTTTCTTAACATGTACTTTCATATTCTAAGGTTGCCACTATTGGTACACTTTAAAGTTATCATTAATAGAATATTCTAATATTTCATTATTAGTATATTCTAAACTTGTCATTAATAGTTCTCATTAATAGTATCTTTAATATGATCATTATTAGCATGTTCTATAATCATATTTATTAGTATTAGTTATTATTAAGAGTATCTTGTAAACTTGTCATTATTGGTATCTTCTATACTTGTCATTATAAGTATATTCTTAACGTATCATAATCACTATACATTCAACTTACCATTAATAGTACTTTCTAAACTTGTCATTATTAGCATGTTATAAACTTACCCATCTCAACTTTTATAATTAGTACACATTAATGTTATCATGAAAAGTAGCTTCCAAACTTGTATGACTTTGTATATTCTAAAGTTGTCATTCTTAGTACATATTTAAGTTATTATCAAAAGAATCTTCTGATTTTGTCGTTATTGGAATAATATCCTAAACTTGCACTCGTTAAAATTATCATTAATACCATAATCTTAATTTGTCATCATTAGTACACATTAAAGTTTTTATTAGTTGTACCTAAAAAGTGTCATTAATCGTATATTCTAAACTTGTATTACTAGAACATATTAAAGTTATCATTGATAATTCCTTTTTAACTTGTCATTACTAATATAATTCAAACATTAATTAGTAATCATTATTAGTGTATTCTAAACTTGTTATTATTAGTCATTATTCAAAAAACTGTAAACTTTTCATTATTAGTACACATTAAAGTTTCAATTAATTGTACATTTTAAATATGACATTATGACACATTAAACTTGTCATTATTAGTATACTCTAAACTTTCTTTAAAAGTACACGTTAAAGATATTCTTAAGAGAATCTTAAAAGTTAATTTTACTATTATATTCTAATCTTGACATTATTACAACACAATAAAATTGTCAAAAGTACCGATTATTACCACATTCTAAATTTGATATTATTTGTGCATATAAGATTTATCATTAATCGCACATTTCTTATTATCAGTATATTCTAAAATTTTCATTATTAGTAAACATTGAAGTTATCATAAATATTACCTTCTAAACTTGTCATTATTAGTATATTCTAATAATTCTTCTATATAGTATTCTAAATAGTATCTTCTAAATCTGTCATTATTAGAATGTTCTAAACTTGTCATTATAAGATATCATAGTACCTTTTAAACCAGTCACCATTAGTTCTATACTTTTCATTATTAGTACATATTAAAGTTATTGATAGTACTTTCTAGACCTCTCATTATACGTATATTCTAAACATGTCAATATTGGTATATTCTAAATGTGTCTTGAACTGGTCATTATTAGTATGTTCTAAACTTGTCATTAATAGTTCATATTAAATTTATATGTTAAAGTTGTCATTATTCTAACCTTGTCATTATTATTATAATTCAAACTAGTATATTCTGAACATATCATTATTAGTATATTCAAAACTCGTTATTATTAGTAAACTTATCATTATTAGTATATTCCAAATTTGCCATTATTAGTACACATTAAATTTATCATTAAAAGTACCTTCTAATCCTGTTTTTATTAGTACTTGATATTATTAGTACTTGATATTATTAGTACTTGATATCATTAGTAAAAAATAAAGTAATTAATAGTACCTTCTAAACTTGTCATTAACAGTACCCTTTAAACTTGTAATAATTAGTATATTCTAAACTCGTCATTATTAGTTATTTTTGTAGCATCTTCTAAACCTGTCATTATTAGAATGTTGTAAACTTGTCATTGTAAGTACACATCAAAGATATCATTAATAGTACCTTTTAAATTTGTCATCATTAGAATGTTTTATACTTTTCTTTATTAGTACATATTAAAGTTATCATTTATAGTACTTTCTAAACTTCTGTATGTCTTCATTGGTATATTCTAAACTTGTCATTAATACTTCATATCAATTTGATCATTAATAGGACGTTCTAAAGTTATCATTATTAGTATACTCTAAACTTGGTAATATTATTATTATCGTCTAAACTAGTATATTCTAAACATTCTAAACTTGACATTAGTAGTATGTTCTAAACTTATCACTAGTAAAAATCAAAGTCATTAATAGTACCTTCGATTCTTACCATTAACAGTACCCTTTAAATTTGAAATTTTTAGAATATATCTAAACTCGTCATTATTAGTTATCATTAATAGCATCATTATCGGAATATTCTAAACTTGTCATTAATAGTACCTTTTAAACTTGTCATCATTAAAATGTTCTATACTTTTCATTATTAGTACACATTAAAGTTATCTTTAATAGTACTTTCCAAATTTTTCATTATACGTATATTCTAAACATGTCTACATCGGAATATTCTAAACTTGTCATTATTAGTATGTTCTAAACTTGCCATTAATAGTTTATATTAAATATATCATTATTAGTATATTCTAAACTTGGCAATATTAGTATATGTTAAAGTTGTCATTATTATTATAGTTTAAACTAGTATATTCTAAAGATATCGTTATTAGTATATTCAAAACTCGTCATTATTAGTGAACTTATCATTAATAGTATCTTCTAATCTTTTCATTATTACTATATTCCAAGTTTGACATTATTAGTACACATTAAATCTATCATTAATAGTACCTACTAATTTGTATATTATAAACTTTTCAGTATTAGTACATTCTAAAGTTATCATTAATAGTACATTCTGAACTTGTCATTATTAGTATTTTCTAAACATGGCATTATTAGTGTGTTCTAAACTTATCTTTAATGAAAATTAAAGTCATTAATAGTACCCTCTACACTAATCAATACCAATACCCTTTTAACTTTTAATTATTAGTATATTCTAAACTTGTCAAAATTATTACACATTAAAGTTACCATTATCGTTAAAGATTTGTCACTACTAAAATATATTCTAAATTTGTTTTTATTAGTACACATTAAAGTTATCATTAACAGTTCCTTTTCAACCTGTCGTTATAAGTATATTCTATTTGTCATTATTAGTACACAATAAAGATTCTAATTGTATTTTCACACTCTTCATTAAAATTCTCATTATTAGTACACATTAATGTTATCTTTAAAAATACCTTCTAATCTTGTTTTAATTATTATATTCTAAACTTGTCAGTATTAGTATATTCTAATTTTTTCATTATCACTACTTATAGTACCTTCTGAATTTTCTTTGTTTGTATATTCTAAATTTGTCATTATTAGTTCATAATAACGTTATAAACTTATTATTAGTATATTCTAAATTCATTATTATAAGTATATTCTAAATTCATTATAGTGACATCTCAACTTGTTATTATTAGTATATTCTAAACTTCTTATTATTACGTGCCATTATTAGTATACATTAAAGATATCATTTAATAGGATCTTTTAAACAGATCATTATTGCTATATTTTAAACATGTCAATATTAGTTTCTTCTAAACTTGTCATTATATCTTATTCTTAACTTTGTATAATTTGTATATTATAAACTTTTCAGTATTAGTACTTTCTAAACTTGTCATTACTAGTATATTCTAAACTTGTCATTATTACTAAACTTTAAGGTTATCATTAATAGTTTCTTATAAAATTGTCATTTATAGTATATTCTAAACATCTCATTATTGGCACACATTAAAGTTATCATTGATAGTACCTACCCGGCCTTTATTTGTATATCCTAAACTTAGTATTAGTATACTCTAAATATGTCATTATTAGTTCACTTTAACCTGTCATTAAAGTTATCATTAAAAGTACATTCTAAAATTGTCATTATTAGTTTATTCTAAACTTATTGGTATATTCTAAAATTTTCATTTTCAGAACACATTAAAGTTATTAATAATAGCCTATACATTTGTACTTGTATTTGTTTTGTATTTATATGTTTTTTTTAGTTTTTGTATTTGTTTGTATTTATTAGTATTTATTAGTATAACATACATTTATAAGTATAACATCATTGATAATATTTTCCAAACTTTTCATTATTAATGCATTCTAAACTTGTCACTATTAGTACACATTAAAGATCTCAATAGTAGCCTACCTTCTAAACTTGTTATCATTACCATATTCTAAACTTTTTATTATTAGTACACATTAAATTCATTAGAGTGCATTCTAAACTTGTCTTTATTAGTATATTACAAACTTGCTTATTATTAGTACAAATTAAAGTTGTCTTGAACAGTATCCTAAACTTGTAATTATTGGTATATTCTAATATTTCCATTATTAGTACACATACCTGTACCTTCTCAACCTCTGATTATTAGTGCACATTAAAGTTATTATTATTTATACCTTCTAAGCTTGTCAAAGTTAAATGCATTATTAATATATCTTTAAAATTAGTCATTATTAGTATATTACAAACTTGCCATTATTAGTATCTTTTAATTTTTTCATTGTTAGTACACATTAAAGTCATTGTTGGTATATTCTAGTCTTTCCAATATTAGTACACATAAAATTTATCATTAACTGTGCCTTGCATTATAATTATATTGTAAACTTGTCACATTAAAGCTATTATACATATTGTACATGTTATTCTTAGTATATTCTATCTAAACTTGTTACTATTAGTGCATATTAAAGTTATCATTAAAAGTACATTCTAAACATGTCATTACTAGTATTTTGTAAACTTTTCACTATTAGTACTCATTTAAGTAATTATTAGTACACATTAAAGATTTTACTAATAGTACCTGTTAAACACTATACGTTTTTTTGTAAATTTCCCATTTTGTTATAAATTAATTTTTCATTAACATGTAAACTTGTCATATTCTAAACTTTTCATTATCATTTCACATAAATTTATCTCTAATAGTGCTTTCCAAACTTGTCATTATTAGTATATTCTAAACTTCACATTAATAGTATATACTAAACTTACCACTATTAGTAGACATTAAAGTTATCCTTAATAGTACCTTCTAAACTTGGCATTATTAGTATATTCTAAGCTTGTCTTTATTAGTACATGTTAACGTTATTAATTATAGTGCCTTCTAAACTTACCCTTATTAGAAAATAGTACACATTAAGGTTATCATTAATAGTACACATTAAGGTTATCATTAATAGTAGTTGTCATTAAGGTACCTTCTGAATTTTTCTTGTATATTACAAGAATGCTATTTTTAGTGTATTTTAATGTTGTCATTATTACCACTTTAGCACATATTAAGTCTAACCGTAATATTACAAAATTGCCATTACTAGTATATTCTAAATTTGTCATTATTAGTGCACATTAAAGTTATCATGCAATAGTACCTTCTCAACTTGTCATTATTAGTATATTCTAAACACGTTAAAATTATCATTAATAATACCTTCTAAACTTGTTATAATTAGAATATTATTAGTAATGACATGTTTAGAAAGTTACATTAAGCATAACGTTAAAGTGTAGTAAATATATAATTAATGCAAGGTTTAGAAAATACTAACAATAGCATAGTAGAAGTTGCTATTAATGATAACTATGATACGTACTAATAATTAGTTTTGAATGTACTAACAATAACATGTTTAGAAGACACTACTAATGATAACTTTAATATGTACTAATACTCAAAAGTTTAGAATATACTAATAATAACAAGTTTAGAATAATGATAAAATCGGAATATATTATTATTACCAAGTTAAGAATATACTAATAATGATAAGGATACAAGGTCCTAGTAATGATAACTTTAATGTATACTAATAAAGTTAAAATACCGAAGAAGATATGTTCAGTATTTACTAATAATTATGTTTTTGAATTTATGAACAATGACCACTTAAGAAAGTATTGTTAATGATAACTAATGTGTACTAATAATGAGGGTTTAGAACATAAAACTGACAAGCTTTAATGGGTACTAATAATGTCAATTGACAAGATTGACAAGTTTAGAAGATACTGTTAAGGATAACTTTAATGTGTAGAAATAGTGACAGTTGTGGAATAAGGATAAGTTGAGAAGGTTCTATTAATGATAACTTTATTTTGTACTAATAATGACAAGTTTAGCATATAAGTTTACAAGGTAGACAAGTTTAAGGTGTATCTAGAATATACTAATGATGATAATTTTAGAATATTCTTATAATAATAAGTTTAGAATATACTAATAATGAGAGATGAATATCCGAACAATGACAAAATTATAATGACAATTTTAAAGGCACTATTTATTATAACTTTAATGTGTACTAATAATCACAGGTTTACAATATTTTAATAATGACATGCATAATGACACATTTCATATATATAAACAAAGTAAGGTTTAGAAAATACTAATAAACCTGACATTATAAGCATGTTCTAAATTTGTCATCATTAGTATATTCTACACTTGTCATTATTAGTACAAATTAAAGCTTGTCTATATTTGCATGTTCTAAACCCTCATTATTAAATCATCATTAACAATAATTTCTAATGTTTCTAAACTTGGCAATACTAATATATTCCAAAGTTTATCATTATTCTAAACTTGTCATTATTGGTATATTCTAGACTTGTGAGTATTAATACATATTACAGTTACCATTAGTAGTTTCTTCTAATCATTATTAGTACGTATTATATTTATCATTAATAGTAACTTATGATTTTACTATTACCAGAATTTTCTAAACTTTGCATTATTAATATGATTCAAACGTGTCATTATTACTATACATTAACGTTATCATTAATATAACCTGCAAAACTTGTCATTATTACAAAATTGTAAACTTGTGGTTATTGGTACATATTAAAGTTATCATTAACAGTGCCTTTAAACTTTTCAATATTAGTATTTTTCAAACATTAATCTAATTATTAGAAGACATTAAAGTTTTCATTTATAGTACATTGTAAATTTGTCATTAGTACGTTCTGATAATTATTAGTACAAATTAAATTATCATATTAAAGTTGTCATTATTAATTTCTAAACTTAATCAATATCTTCGAAACTTGTATTTATTAATACACATTAAAGTTATTATTAATAGTACCTTGTAAACTTATATTCTAAACTTGTAATTATTAGTACAAAATAAAGTTATCATTACTAGAACCTTCTAAACTTATCATTGTTAGTATATTCCACACTTGTCATTATTTCTACATAGTAAAGTTATCTTGAGGAGTATCTTCTAAACTTGTCAATCTTAGTAGATTCTAAACTTTTAATTGTATATACATTCTAAACCTGTGGTTATTTATACATTTCTTCCAAACATGTCATTATTAGTATATTCTTATTTTGTTATTATTAGGACACTTTAAAGTTATAGCTAATAGCACCTTCTTGATTCATTATTAGTACACATTAAGCTTATCAATCATAACACCTTCCAAACTTGTCAGTATTAGTGTATTCTAAACTCTTCTTTATTTTTATATTATAAACTTGTCGTTATTGATACATATTAAAACTATTATTAGTACTATCTCCTAACCTTGTATTATTAGTACACGTTAACAGTAACTTCTAAACATCATTATTAGTATATTCTAAACTTGTCATTATTAGTACACATTAACGTTATTATCAATATTACCTTCTTAACTTGACATCATTAGTACACATATTAGTGCCATATTAGTGCCATATTAGTACACATTAAATTAATCATTATTAGTATATTCTAACGTTGTCATTATCATTATATTCTAAACTTGTCATTAAAGTTATCATTAGAAATACCCTCTAAACTTTTCATCATTAGTACATGTTAAAAACTATTAGGACCTCGTATATCTATCATTATTAGTATATTCTAAACTTGGCAAAACTAATATATTCCAAAGTCTATCATTTTTCTAAACTTGTCATTATTGCTATATTCTAAACTTGTGAGTATTAGTACATTGTTAGTTTATTCAAAACAAATCATCGATAGTATTAGTATTTTCTAAACTTTGCATTATTAATATAATTCAAACGTGTCATTACACATTAACGTTATCATTAATATAACCTTCTAAACATGTCATTATTGCTGGTTTTTTAACTTTTCTTTATTAGTATTTTATAAACTTGTCATTATCCATACATATTAAAGCTATTAGTAGTAGTATCTTCTAAACTTGTCATTATTTGTATATTCTAGTATTATTAGTACACGTTAACAGTACCCTACCTTAACAGTAACTTGACATCGTTAGTATATTATAAACTTGCCTTATTAGTACACATTTAAGTAATCATTAATAGTATATTCTAAATTTGTCATTATTACTATATTCTAAACTTGTCATTATTAGTAGACATTAAAGTTATTAAAAATACCTTCCTAATTTTTCATTATTTGAATATTATAAACCTCATCTTCTTATTAGAACACATTAAAATTATCGTTCTTAAAATATTCTAACCTTGTCATCAATAGTACATTCTAAATTTGTGATTATTAGTACTAATTAAATATATCATTAGTACATCCGTCTAAGCCTGTAATTTAATATATTCTAAATTTCTCCTTATTAGTACATTAAAGTTATAATTGATCGTACCTTCTAAACTTCTCATTATTAAAACATGTTAAACATGTACACAATAATGCACAATAATGTACACAATAATGTACACAATAATGTACACAATAATGTACACAATAGTGCACAATAAAGTCATCATTAATAGTAACTTCTAAACATGACATTATTTATGTCATTATTAGTATGTACTAGACTTGTCCTTATTTGTTCAAATTAAAGTTATATCTGATAGCACCTTCTAAACTTATAATCGTGATTATATTCAAAATTGTTAATACACATTAAAGGTACTATTAGTAGTACCTTCTAAATTTGTCATTATTAGGACACATTAAAATTTTCGTTAATGGTACATTGTAAGCTTGTCATTATTAGTATATTCTAAACATGTAGACACTAAGGTTATCATCAATACTGTATTCTAAACTTCTCATTTTTAATATTAGTAGTACTTGCCATTGTTAGTATATTCTAAACTTTTCATTATTATTACACATTAAAGTTTTCATTAATAGTACCTTCTAAACTTCTCAATATTAGTATATTCTAAACATGCCATTATTAGATTATTATAACCTGTCATTTTTAGAATACCTTATAGCTATCAGTAATAGTTCCTTCTAAACCTGTTACTATTTGTATATTCTAAACTTATCATAATTAGTAGAAAGGAAACTTTCATTGTTAAAAAGTTACTATTATCATCATATGATAAACTTTTCATTAATAATACAAATTATTCTTTTTATTAGTACCTTCTAAACTTATCACTATTGGTATATTCTAAAATTTTCATTATTAGCACTCATTATTATATTCTAAGCTTGTCATTTGTAGAACACATTAGATTTATCATTAATAGTACCTTCTAAACTTGTCATTATTATTATATTATAGTTAACAGTTATAGTAACTTCTCAACTTGTTATCATTAGTATATTTTAAACATGTATTAGTACACATGAAAGTTTTCATTAACAGTACTTTCTAAACTTTTCATTATTACGTGTCATTATTTGTACATATTTAAGTTATCATTAATAGGATCTTTTAAACTTATCATTATTGCTATATTTCAAACATGTGAGTATTAGATTCTTTTAAACTTGTCATTACCTTTTATTCTAATCTTTTTATTACTTGTGTACCTTTCAGTATTAGGACATTCTAAATTAATAGTATTTTCTAAACTTGTTATTATTAGTATATTGAAAAGTTATCATTGATAGTATTTTCTAAACTTGCCATTATTAGTATATTCAAAACTTGTTATTATCATTAATAGTTCCTTCTAAAACTCATTTTTAGTATATTCTAAGCATCTCATTGTTGGTATATATTAAAGTTGTCATCAATATTACTTTATTTGTATATTCTAAACTTATTATTAGTATACTCTATATATGTCATTATTAATTCACTTTAAGGTTACTATTACTAGTACACATTCAAGTTATCATTAAAAGTACATTTTAAAATTGACATTATTAAATTATTCTAAACTTCTCATTATCAGTATATTCTAAACTTTTTATTTTGATAACACATTAAAAGTATTATTATTAGATTCCAAATTTGTATTTATTAGTACACATTGTTATCATTATTAATATCTTCCAAACTTTTCATTATTAGTGCATTATGAAACTGTCAATAATACTACCTTCTAAACTTCTCATTATTACTATATTCTAAACTTGTCACACATTAAGGTTATCATTAATAGTACCTTCTATACTTATTTTATTACCATATTCTAAACTTTTTATTACTAGTATTTTACTATTAGTATATACTGAATTTATCATTTATCTTCTAAACTTGTCTTTATTAGAATATTGTAAACTGTACCTTCTAAACCTCTGATTATTAGTATATTGTAAACTTCTGATTATTAGTACACATAAAAGTTACTATTAACAATACGTTCTAAACTTGTCAAAGTTTAGAAGTTAATATTAGTAGAACCTATAACATATATAGAACTAATAACTTATCGTTATTAGTATATTCCACACTTGTCATTATTTAACAGTATCTTCTGAACTTGTCAATCTTAGCATATTCTAAATATCATTGTAAGTATATTATTAGTATATACTAAATCTATAGTTAATAGCACCTTCTTAACTTGTCATTGTTGGTACATTATAAACTTGTCATTATTAGTACACATTAAACTTATCCAAACTTGTTAGTATTAGTATATTCTAAACTTTTTTTTATTAGTATATTAAACCTGTTATCATTGCTACATATTAAAGTTATTATTAGTATAATCTTCTAAACTTCTCAATACTTCTAAACTCAATACTTCTAAACTTCTCAATACTTATATATTCTAGTATTAATAGTACACATTAAGAGTTTTTTCTAAACTTTTCGTTATTAGTACACATTAATGTTATTACCTTCTTAACTAGACATCATTAGTATATTGTAAACTTGTCTTATCAAAAATACATTTTAAACTTTTTTATTAGTACATGTTAAAACTATCATTAAAGGAATTTTCCATTTTTTTATTTGAACACATTAAAACATTAAAATTACCGTTCTAAACTTGTCATTAATAGTACACATTAATAATGATCAGATTGATCATTATTAGTATGTTCTATAATTGTCCTTATAGGTGCACGTTAAAGTTATCATTAATATCACTTTCTAACCATTAGAATATTCTAAACACATCTTAATTGGCATGTTCTAAACTTTTTATTTACAGTGTTCATTAAATATATTCTAAACATGGCAATATTAGTGTATTCTAAAGTTGCCATTATTCTAAACTTGTCATTATTAATATATTCTAAAATTGTTAGTACTAATGCACAAGATTGCTAGCACCTTCCAAAGTTGTCATTATTCGTATATTCTAACTTTGTCATTATTAGAACACTTTGCAGTTATCACTGAGATATTTGTAATTATCAGTATCGTCTATAATTGCCATTATTAGTGCATATCAAAGTTATCATTAATAGTACCTTCTAAACTTGTCCTTATTAGTATATTCTAAACATGTATGAGTTATCATGAATAGTGCTTCCTAAACGTAATTATCTTTCATGTTCTAAGCTTGTCACTATTAGTACACTCTAAAGTTATCATTAATAGAATATTCTAAATTTTCATTATTAGAATATTCTAAACTTGTCATTAATAGTACAATTAAAGTTATCATTAATAGTATCTATATTCTGATCATTATTAGTATGTTCTATAATTATCATCATTAGTATTAGTTATCATTAACAGTATCTTGTAAACTTGTCATTATTAGTATGCTCTAAACTCGTCATTATAAGTATATTTTTAACATATCATTACTATACATTAAACTTTCTAAACTTGTCATTGTTAGTATATTACAAACTTACCCATAATAGTATATTCTCAACTTTCATAATATTTGTTATTATCAGTATCCTCTACAATTGCCATTATTAGTGCATATTAAAGTTATCATTAATAGTACCTTCTAAACTTGTCCTTGTTAGTATATTCTAAACATGTGATTATGAGTACATATTAGAGTTATCATTAATAGTACTTTCTAAACACATAATTATCTTTCATATTCTAAGTTTGTCACTATTGGTTCACTTTAAATTTTTCATTAATAGAGTATTCTTTAAATTTCGTTCTTAGTATATTCTCAACTTATCATTAATAGTACAATTAAAGTTATCATTAATAGTATCTTTAATCTGATCATTATTAGTATGATCTATAATTATCATTATTAGTATTAGTTATCATCAACAGTATCTTATAAACTTATTATTAGTATGTTCTATATACATTAACTTACCCTTAACAGTACTTTCTAAACTTGTCATTATTAGTATATTACAAACTTACTCATAATAGTATATTCTCAACTTTCATAATTAGTACACATTATAAGAAGCTTCCAAACTTTTATAAACTTGTATATTCTGAAGTTGTCACTCTTACTATATATTTAAGTTATTATTAAAATAATCTTCTGAACTTGTTGTTATTGGTATTTCCTAAACTTGTCATCAATAGCACTCGTTAATACCATTATTAGTACACATTAAAGTTTTTATTAGTTGTACCTAAAAAGTGTCATTAATATATTCTAAACCTTTCATTACTAGAACATATTAAAGTTATCATTGATAATTCCTTTTCATTAATAGTACCTTCTAAGCTTGTCATCATTAGTATATTCTAAACATGCCATTATTAGTATATTCTAATAATTCTTAGTATATTCTAAACTCGTCAATATTAGTTATCATTAATAGTATCTTCTAAACCTGTCATTACTAGAACATTCTATTTTTTTCATTATTAGTACACTTCCAAAGATATTAATAGTACCTTTTAAACCTGTCACCATTAGAGTGTTCTATACTTTCCATTATTAGTACACATTAAAGTTATCACTAATAGTACTTTCTAGACTTCTCATTATACGTATATCATAAACATGTCAATATTGGTATATTCTAAATATGTCTTCATTGATGTATCTAAACTTGTCATTATTAGTTTGTTCTAAACTTGTCATAATATATCATATGAAATTTATCATTAATAGGACGTTATCATTAGTATATTCTAAGCCTGGCAATATGCTAAAGTTGTCATTATTCCAACTTTGTCATTACCATAATTCAAACTAGTATATTCTAAATATGTCATTAATAGTATATTCAAAACTCGTAATTATTACTTAACTTATCATTAATAGTATATCCTAATCTTTATTATTGGTATATTCCAATTTTGCCATTATTAGTACACATTAAATTTATCATTAAAAGTACCTTCTAATCTTGTTTTACTAGTACATTCTAATTTAGCATTATTAGTGTGTTCTAAACTTATCATTAGTAAAAATTAAAGTAATTAAAAGTACCTTCTAAACTCATCATTAAATAGTATAGTATAATAAATAGTATCATCTAAACCTGTCATTATTAGAATGTTCGAAACTTGTCATTATAAGTACACATAAAATTTATCAAACTTTATCATTAGAATATTTTATACTTTTCATTATTAGTACATACTAAAGTTATCATTAATAGTACTATCTAAACTTCAGTATATTCTAAACATGTCTTCATTGGTATATTCTAAACTTATCAGTAGTATGATCTAAAATTGTCATTAATACTTCATATCATTAATATGACGTTCTAAACTTATCTTTATTAGTATATTCTAAACTTGGCAATTTTATGTTAAAAATGTCTTTATTATTATCATTTAAACTAGAATATTCTAAACATTCTAAACCAATGATAAGTTTAGAACATACTAATAAAGACATTAATAGTACCTTCGAAATGAATCATTAACAGTACCCTATAAATTTGTAATTATTAGTATATTTTAAACTCGTCATTATTAGTAGTATCTTCTAAACTTGTCATTATCGGAATATTCTAAAATTTTCATTATTAGTACCCATCAAAGATATCATTAATCAAACTTGTCATCATTAGAATGCTCTATACTTCTCATTATTAGTACACATTAAAGTTATCATTAATTGTAATTTCCAAATTTCTCATTATACGTATATTCTAAACATGTCTACATTGGAATATTCTAAACTTGTCATTATTAGTATGTTCTAAACTTGTCATTAATAGCTCATATTAAATCTATCATTATTAGTATATTCTAAACTTGGCAATATTAGTATATGTTAAAGTTGTCATTAAACCTTCTCATTATTATTATAGTTTAAACTAGTATATTCTAAAGATGTCGTTATTAGTATATTCAAAACTCGTCATTTTCAGTAAACTAATCACTAATAGTATCTTCTAATCTTTTCATTATTACTATATTCCAAGTTTGACATTGTTAGTACCTACTAATCCTGTTTTTATTAGTATTTTCTAAACCTGGTATTATTAGTGTGTTCTAAACTTATCATTAGTGAAAAATAAAGTTATTAATAGTACCTTATACACTAATCATAAACAGCATCCTTTTAACTTGTAATTATTAGTATATTCTAAACTTGTCAATATTATTACACATTAAAGTTATCATTAACTTATCACTACTAAACTTTAATGTGTACTAATAAAAACAAGCCTAGAATATATATTCTAAACTTGTTATTATTAGTTATCATTAATAGTTCCTTTTCAACCTGTCGTTACAAATATTCTGTATTTGTCATTGTTAGTACACAATAAATATATTAATTGTATTTTCACACTCTTCATTATTAGTATATTCTAAAATTCTCATGATTACTACACATTAATGTTATCTTTAAAAATACCTTCTAATCTTGTTTTTGTTGCTATATTCTAAACTTGTCAGTATTGGTATATTCTATTTTTTTCATTAGTACTCCTAGATTTTCTTTATATATTCTAAACTTGTCATTGTTAGTTCATATTAACCTTATCATTATTAGTATATTCTAAATTCTAAATTCTTTCCATTATTAGTACTCATACATGTTCCTTCTAAACCTCTTTTTATTAGTATATTGTAAATTTCTGATTATTAGTACATATTAAAGTTATTATCAATAATACCTTCTAAACTTGTCAAAGTTAAATGCATTATCAATATATCTTTTAAACTAGTCATTATTAGTATATTACAAACTTGCCATTATTAGTATCTTTTAAGTTTTCATTATTAGTATACATTGGTATATTCTAGTCTTTCCATTATTAGTACACATAAAAGTTATCATAACTGTGCCTTGCATTATCAGTATATTGTAAACTTGTCACATTAAAGTTATACATTCTAAACTTGACATCATTTGTATATTACAAAATTGCTATTTCTAAATTTATCATTATTAGTGCACATTAAAGTTATGCAATAGTACCTTCTAAACTTGTTATTATTAGTATATTCCAAACTCGTTATTACTAGTACACATTAAAGCTATCATTAAAAACTTGTCATAATTAGAATATCATAAATTTTTTCCTATTAATAGTACATATCAAAGATATTTAATAGAACCTTCTAAAATTGTCATTATTAATACATATTAAAGTTATTACAAATATCATTTTCTAAAATTTTGATTATTGGTTATTGTTGTATATATCATTAATAGTACTATCGACAATATTCATTATTAATATATTCTAAACTTTTGATATTAAAGTTATCAATAGTTCCGACTAAATATGTTATTCTTAGTATATTCTAAACTTGTTACTATCAGTGCATATTAAAGTTATTAAAAGTATATTCAAAACATGTCATTACTAGTATTTTTTCAATTTTTTATTATTAGTACTCATCAAAGTAATTGTTAGTACACATTAAAGATTTTGATAATAGTACTTGCTAAACGCTATAATTTTTTTTATAAATTTTCAATATCATAAATTAAATTTTTCATTAGTTCTGAATATACTATCAATGACATGTTTAGAAGACACTACTAATGATAACTTTAATATGTACTAACACTCAAAAGTTTAGAATATAGTAATAATGACAAGTTTAGGATAATGATAAACTCGGAATATATTATTATTACCAAGTGTAGGATGTACTAATAATGGTAAGGATACAAGGTCCTAGTAATGATAACTTCAATGTATACTAATAAAGTTTAGAATACCAAAGAAGATATGTTTAGTATCTCCTAATAGTGATGTTTCGAATTTACGAACAATGACAACTTTTAGATAAAAACTTTAATGTTTTCTGATAATTAATGTTTGGTATATACATATACATATACTAGGCACCATTAATGATAACT
The DNA here is from genome assembly GCF_046742065.1 of Oratosquilla oratoria. Taxonomy (NCBI): domain Eukaryota; kingdom Metazoa; phylum Arthropoda; class Malacostraca; order Stomatopoda; family Squillidae; genus Oratosquilla; species Oratosquilla oratoria. The sequence continues at coordinate 61,633,876 of NC_134793.1, read as the reverse complement.
TGAATATGTACACTTATTCACATATTATGTTATTATTGACATGTTATTATAATACATGTATTATGTACACATAATCACATGTTTACAATAGTGTAATAAAGTTTAAAAAGTTATATTAATAATAATGTTAATGTGTAGTAATAATGACACGTTTTAATTATATTGATAATGTAAATTTTAATAAATAATAATAATAATATAATTAGAAGTTGCTATAAATGATACGTACTATCAATGATACGTACTAATAATGATTAGTTTTGAAAAAAGCTAACAATGTCATATTAAAAAGCCAGTAACTTTGAGTATACTAATAATGACAAGTTTTAAATAATTATAAACTTTGGAATATATTAGTATTGCCCAGTTTAGAATATACTAATAATGGTCCTAATAATGATAACTTTAATGTGTACTGATAATGACAAGTTTAGAATAATAAAGAAGATATGTTAGTATCTACTAATACTGATATTTTTCGAATATACGGACAATGACAACTTTAGAAAGTATTGTTAATGATAACTTTAACGTGTAGAAGCTTTTAATGATAACTCAGATATGTGTTAATAATAACAAGTTTATAATATACAAAAATTGACAATGAATTGACTGCACAAAAATGACAAATTTAGAAAGATACTATTAATGATAACTTTAATGTGTAGTTGCAAAGACAAGTTTATAAGATACTATTAATGATAACTTTAATGCGTACTAATAATGACAAGTTTAAAATGCAGTAACAATGACAAGTTCAGAATGTTCTATTACTGTAAACTTAAAATAATTCATATATTGACAAAGTATAATTAAATTTATGATAAAATGGGAACTTTAGAAAGAAAACGTATAGCGTTTAGCAGGTACTTTAATATGTACTAATAATTACTTTAATGAGTACTAGTAATGACATGTTTAGAATATACTTTTAATGATAACTTTAATATGCACTGATAGTAACAAGTTTAGAATATACTAAGAATATCCTCTACAATTGCCATTATTAGTGCATATTAAGGTTAATAGTACCTTCTAAACTTGCCCTTATTAGTACAAATTATGTGATTATTAGTACCCTTGAGTACATATTACAATTATCATTAATAGTGCTTTCTAAACATGTAATTATCTTTCATATTCTAAGCTATTGGTACACTTTAAAGTTATCATTAGTAGAATATTCTAAAATTTCATTATTAGTATATTCTGAAATTGTCATTAATAGTACACATTAAAGTTATCATTAATAGTATCTTTAATCTGATCATTATTTGTATTGTCAACTTCTCATTATTAGTATGTTCTCAACTTGTTCTTATAAGTATATTCTTAACGTATCATTATTACTATTCATTAAACTTACCATTAATAGTACTTTCTAATCTTGTCATTATTAGTATATTATAAACTTACCCATAATATTTTCTAATACTTGTTATTATCAGTATCCTCTACAATTACATGTGATTATGAGTACATATTAGAGTTATCATTAATAGTGCTTTCTCAGCATGTACTTGCCTATTCTAAGTATGCCACTATTGCTACACTTTAAAGTTATCATTAATATAATATTCTAAAATTTCATTATTAGTATATTCTAAACTTGTCATTAATAGTACACTTTTAAGTTCTCATTAGTAGTATCTTTAATATGATCATTATTAGCATGTTCTATAATCATCATTATTAGTATTAGTTATTATTATGAGTATCTTGTAAACTTGTCATTATTAGTATCCTCTATACTTGTCATTATAAGTATATTCTTAACGTATCATAATCACTATACATTAAACTTACCATTAATAGTACTTTCTAAACTTGTCATTATTAGTATGTTATAAACTTTCCCATTATAGAATATTCTCAACTTTTATAATTAGTACACATTAATGTTATCATTAATAGGAGATTCCAAACTTGTATAACCTTGTATATTCTGAAGTTGTCATTCCTAGTACATATTTGAGTTATTATTAAAAGAATCTTCTGATTTTGTCATCATTGGTATGTCCTAAACTTGCACTCGTTAAAATTATCATTAATACCATAATCTCAATTTGTCATTATTAGTACACATTAAAGTTTTTTTTACTAGAAGTACCTAAAAGTGTCATTAATCGTATATTCTAAACTTGGCATTACTAGGACATATTAAAGTTATCATTGATAATTCCTTTTCAATTTGTCATAATTTGTTTAATTCAAACATTATTTAGTAATCATTATTAGTGTTTTCTAAACCTGTTATTATTTGTCATTATTCAAAAACTCTAAACTTTGCTTTACACATTTACACACTTTTCTTTACACATTAAAGTTTCAATTAATTATTTCTTTTTAATGTGACATTATGACTTGTCATTAAACTTGTCATTATTAGTATATTCTAAATTTTCTTTAATAGTACACATTAAAGATATTGCTAAGAGAATCTTAATCTTTTCGGTATCAATATACATTAACGTTATTATTACTATTATATTCTAATCTTGACATTATTACAACACAATAAAATGATCAAAAGTACCGATTATTACCACATTCTAAATTTGACATTATTTGTGCAAATAAGATTGATCATTAATCGCACACTTCTTATTATCAGTATATTCTAAATTTGTTATTATTAGTAAACATTGAAGTTATCATAAATATTACCCTCTAAATTTGTCATCATTAGTATATTCTAAACATGTCATTACTAGTATATTCTAATAATTATTCTAAATAGTATTGTAAATAGTATCTTCTAAATCTGTCATTATTAGAATGTTCTAAACTTGTCATTATAAGATATCATTAATAGTACCTTTTAAACCCGTCACCATTAGAGTATTCTTAATTTTTCATTATTAGTACACATTAAAGTTATCATTGATAGTACTTGCTAGACTTCTTATTATACGTATATTCTAAACATGTTAATATTGGTATGTTCTAAATGTGTCTTCAACTTGTCATTATTAGTATGTTCTAAACTTGTCATTAATAGTTCATATTAAATTTATCACTAATAGGACGTTATCATTTTAGTATATGTTAAAGTTGTCATTATTCTAACTTTGTCATTATTATTATATTTCAAACTAGTATATTCTGAACATATCATCATTAGTATATTCAAAACTCGTTATTATTAGTAAACAAATCATTATTAGGATATTCCAAATTTGCATTGAATTTATCATTAAAAGTACCTTCTAATCTTCTTTTTATTAGTACATTCTAAATTTGACATTATTAGTATGTTCTAAACTTATCATTAGTAAAAATTAAAGTAATTAATAGTACCTTCTAAACTTATCAATAACACCCGTTAAACTTGTAATAATTAGTATATTCTAAACTCGTCATCATTAGTTATATTTTGTAGTATCTTCTAAACCTGTCATTATAAGAATATTGTAAACTTGTCAGTGTAAGTACACATCAAACATATCATTAATAGTACCTTTTAAACTTCTCATCAGTAGAATATTTTATACTTTTCATTATTAGTACACAGTAAAGTTATCATTGATAGTACTTTCTAAACTTCTGTATATACTAAACATGTCTTCATTGGTATATTCTAAACTTGTCATTAATACTTCATATCAATTTTATCATTAATAGGACGTTCTAAACATATCATTATTAGTATATTCTAAACTTGGCAATATTAGTATATGTTAAAAATCATTATTGTTGTCGTTTAAATTAGTACATTCTAGATATTCTAAACTTGACATTATTAGTATGTTCTAAACTTATCACTAGTAAAAATTAAAGTCATTAATAGTACCTTCGAAACTTATCATTAATAGTACCCTTTAAATTTGATATTATTATTATATTCTAAACTCGTCATTATTAGTTATCATTAATAGCATCATTATCGGAATATTCTAAACTTGTCATTATTTAGAACACATCAAAGATATCATTAATAGTACCTTTTACACTTGTCATCATTAGAATGTTCTATACTTTTCATTATTAGTACATATTTAAGTTATCATTAATAGTACTTTCCAAATTTCTCATTATACATATATTCTAAACATGTCTACATTGGAATATTCTAAACTTGTCATTATTAGTATGTTCTAAACTTGCCAATAATAGTTTATATTAAATATTCTAAACTTGGCAATACGTTAAAGTTGTCATTATTATCATAGTTTAAACTAGTATATTCTAAAGATGTCGTTTTTATTATATTCAAAACTCGTCATTATTAGTCAACTTATCATTAATAGTATTTTCTAATATTTTCATTATCACTATATTTCAAGTTTGACATTATTAGTACAAATTAATTCTATCATTAATAGTACCTACTAATCTTATTTTTATTAGTATCTTCTAAACCTGGCATTATTAGAGTTTATCATTATCCTAAACTTGTCATTATTACTATATTCTAAACTTTTGCGTACTAGTACATATTAAAGTTATCATTAGTAGTGTCCTCTAAACATGTCATTGTTAGTATATTCAAAACCAATGAAAAATTTAATATATGATATTGGAAATTTATAAAAAAAAAAATTATAGCGTTTAGCAGGTACTATTATCAAAATCTTTAATGTGTACTAACAATTACTTTAATGAGTACTAATAGTGAAAAATTTACAAAATACTAGTAATGACATGTTTAGAATATACTTTTAATGATAACTTTAATATGCACTGATAGTAACAAGTTTAGAATATACTAAGAATAACATATTCAGTCGGAACTATTGATGATAACTTTAATATCAAAAGTTTAGAATATATTAATAATGAATATTGTCGATAGTACTATTAATGATATATACAACAATAACCAATAATCAAAATTTTAGAAAATGATATTTGTAATAACTTTAATATGTTTTAATAATGACAATTTTAGAAGGTTCTATTAAATATCTTTGATATGTACTAATATTGAATAATTTGATCTGTGTTAATAATGAAAAGTTTAGAATATACTAACAATGACAACCATAGAATATCAGCATAATGTATATTAATAGGGACAAATTTATGATATTCTAATTATGACAAGTTTAGAAGGTATTATTAATGATAGCTTTAATGTGTACTAGTAATAACAAGTTTGGAATATACTAATAATAACAAGTTTAGAAGGTACTATTGCATGATAACTTTAATGTGCACTAATAATGATAAATTTAGAAATAACAATTTTGTAATATACAAATGATGTCAAGTTTAGAATGTATAACTTTAATGTGACAAGTTTACAATATACTGATAATGCAAGGCACAGTTAATGATAACTTTTATGTGTACTAATAATGGAAATATCTTTGATATGTACTAATATTGAATAATTTGATCTATGTTAATAATGAAAAGTTTAAAATATACTAACAATGACAACCATAGAATATCAACATAATGTATTTTAATAGGGAAAAATTTATGATATTCTAATGATAGCTTTAATGTGTACTAGTAATAACAAGTTTGGAATATACTAATAATAACAAGTTTAGAAGGTACTATTGCAATTTTGTAATATACAAATGATGTCAAGTTTGTATAACTTTAATGTGGCAAGTTTACAATATACTGATAATGCAAGGCACAGTTAATGATAACTTTTATGTGTACTAATAATGGAAATATCTTTGATATGTACTAATATTGAATAATTTGATCTATGTTAATAATGAAAAGTTTAAAATATACTAACAATGACAACCATAGAATATCAGCATAATGTATATTAATAGGGATAAATTTATGATATTCTAATTATAGCTTTAATGTGTACTAGTAATAACAAGTTTGGAATATACTAATAATAACAAGTTTAGAAGGTACTATTGCATGATAACTTTAATGTGCACTAATAATGATAATTTTAGAAATAGCAATTTTGTAATATACAAATGATGTCAAGTTTGTATAACTTTAATGTGGCAAGTTTACAATATACTGATAATGCAAGGCACAGTTAATGATAACTTTTATGTGTACCAATGTATACTAATAATGAAAACTTAAAAGATACTAATAATGGCAAGTTTGTAATATACTATTAATGACTAGTTTAAAAGATATATTGATAATGCATTTAACTTTGGCAAGTTTAGAAGGTATTATTGATAATAACTTTAATATGTACTAACAATCAGAAGTTTATATACTAATAAAAAGAGGTTTAGAAGGAACGTGTATGAGTACTAATAATGGAATTTAGAATTTAGAATGTACTAATAATAATAAGTTTAGAAGGTACTAATAATGATAACGTTAATATGAACTAATAATGACAAGTTTAGAATATATAAAGAAAATCTAGGAGTAATAATGAAAAAAATAGAATATACTAATACTGACAAGTTTAGAACATAACAACAAAAACAAGATTAGAAGATATTTTTAAAGAAAACATTGATATGTAGTAATCATGACAATTTTAGAATATACTAATAATGAAGTGTGTTAAACTACAATTAATATATTCATTGTGTACTAATAATGACAAATATAGAACATACCTATAACGACATGTTGAAAAGGAACTATTAATGACAATTTTAATGTGTACTAATAAAAACAAGTTTGGAATATATATTCTAAACTTGTTTTATTAGTACACATTAAAAATTAGTAGTGATAAGTTTTTAACGTTAATGATAACTTTAATTTGTAATAAGTTTAGAATATACTAATAATTACAAGTTAAAAGGATACTGTTAATGATTAGTGTATAAGGTACTATTAATAACTTTAATTTTCACTAATGATAAGTTTAGAACACACTAATAATGCCAGGTTTAGAAAATACTAAAAATGATAACTTTAATGTGTAATAAGTTTAGAATATATTAATAATAAGTAATAATAATAAAGTAATAATAATAATGAGTTTAGAATACTAATAATTACAAGTTAAAAGGATATTGTTAATGATTAGTGTATAAGGTACCATTTATAACTTTAATTTTCAGTTTAGAACTTACTAATAATGCCAGGTTTAGAAAATACTTATAAAAACAGGATTAATGGGTACTATTAATGATAGATTTAATGTGTACTAATAATGTCAAACTTGGAATATGGTAATGATGAGAAGATTAGGAGATACTATTAGTGATAAGTTTACTAATAATGACGAGTTTTGAATATACTAATAACGACATCTTTAGAATATACTAGTTTAAACCATAGTAATAATGACAAGGTTTAATGAAAATTTTAACATACACTGATATTACCAAGCTTAGAATATACTAATAATGATAGATTTAATATGAGCTATTAATGACAAGTTTAGAGCATACTAATAATGATAAGTTTTGAATATTCGAATGTAGACATGTTTAGAATATATGTATAATGAGAAATTTGGTAAGTACAATTAATGATAACTTTAATGTGTACTAGTAATGAAAGGTAACATTCTAATGATGACAAGTTTAAAAGGCACTGTTAATGATATCTTTGATGGGTACTGATAATGAAAAGTTTAGAATTTTCCGATAATGACAAGTTCAGAAGATACTACTAATAATTACAAATTTAAAGTGTACTGTTAGTATAAATAATAATAATAAAGACAACTTTAACATAATATTGCAAAGATAAAGATAAATTTAGAACGTCCTATTAATGATGAATATAAGATGAAGTATTAACGACAAGTTTAGAACATACTAATGATGGCAAGTTTAGAATATACCAATGAAGACATGTTTAGAATATACATGTTAAGAATATACTAAAGTTTAGATGGTTTAGATAGGTTTAGAAGATCCTATTTACTATTTAAAAGGTACCGTTAATGATAAGTTTAGAAGGTACTATTAATTTTGACTAATGATAAGTTTAGAACATACTAATAATGCCAAGTTAGAATGTACTAATAATACAAGATTAGAAGGTACTTTTAATGATAAATTTAATGTGTACTAATAATGGCAAATTTGGAATATACCAATTAGGATATACTATTAGGTTATTAGATTAGGATATACTATTAATGATAAGCTAAGTAATAATTACGAGTTTTGAATATACATGTTTAGATTATACTAGTTTAAATTATGATAATGACAAAGTTAGAATAATGGCAACTTTAGCATATTGCCAGGCTTAGAATATACTAATGATAAGTTTAAACATACTAATAATGCCAAGTTAGAATGTACTAATAAAACAAGATTAGAAGGTATTTTTAATGATAAATTTAATGTGTACTAATGTGTACTAATGTGTACTAATAATAATTTCATATGATATATTATGACAAGTTTTGAACATACATGTTTTGAACATACATGTTTATAATCTACGTATAATGAGAAGTCTAGAAAGTACTATTAATGATAACTTTAATGTGTACTAAAAATGGAAATTATAGAACACTAATGGTGACAGGTTTAAAAGGTACTATTAATGATATCTTCGATGTGTACTAATAATAAAAAATCAGAATATTCCAATAATGAAAGATACTATTAATGATAACTAATATTGACGAGTTTAGAATATACTAAGAATTATTAGTATATACTAATAATGGCATGTTTAGAATATACTAATGATGACAAGTTTAGAAGGTAATATTTATGATAACCTCAAAGTTTACTAATAATAACAAATTTAGAATATACTAATAATAAGAAGTGTGCGATTAATGATAAATCTTATTTGCACAAATAATGACAAATTTAGAATGTGGTAATAATCGGTACTTTTAATAACTTTAATGTGTCGTAATGTCATATTCAAAAGGTATAATTAATTGAAACTTTTATGTGTACTAATAATGAAAAGTTTAGAGTTTTTGAATAGTGACTAACAATAACAGTTAATGTTTGAATTATACTAATAATGACAAGTTGGAAAGGAATTATCAATGATAACTTTGATATGTTCTAGTAATGATAATTTAAAATATACAATTAATGACACTTTTTATGTACAACTAATAAAAACTTTAATGTGTACTAATAATGACAAGTTAAGATTATGGTATTAACGAGTGCTATTAATGAGAAGTTTAGGATATAACAATAACGACAAGATCAGAAGATTCTTTTAATAATAACTTTAAATATGTAGTAGGAGTGACAACTTTAGAATATACAAGTTTATACAAGTTTGGAAGCTACTTATAATGTGTACTAATTATGAAAGTTGACAATATACTATTATGGGTAAGTTTGTAATATACTAATAATGACAAGTTTAGAAAGTACTGTTAATGGTAAGTTTAATGTATATAGAACATACTAATAATAAGTTTACAAGATACCATTTATGATGATTATAGAACATACTAATAATGATCAGATTAAAGATACTATTAATGATAACTTTAATTGTACTATCAATGACGTTTAAAATATACTAATAATGAAATTTAAATAATATTCTATTAATTATAACTTTAAAGTGTACCAATAGTGACAAGCTTAGAATATGAAAGATAATTATATGTTTAGAAAGTACTATTAATGATAACTCTAATATGTACTCATAATCACATGTTTAGAATATACTAATAAGGACAAGTTTAGAAGGTACTACTAATGACTTTAATATGCACTAATAATGGCAATTGTAGAGAATACTGATAATAACAAATATTATGAAAGTTGAGACTATACTGGCGAGTTTAGAGCATACTAATAATGACAAGTTTACAAGATACTGTTAATGATAACTAATACTAATAATGATAATTATAGAACATACTAATAATGATCAGAATAAAGATACTATTAATGATAACTTTAATTGTATTATTAATGACAAGTTTACAATATACTTTTAGAAGACACTACTACTTTAACAAGTTTAGTATATAGCAATAATGATAAGTTTAGAAAAATGATAAACTTTGGAATATATTAGTTTTGCCAAGATTAGAATATACCAATAATGATAAGTATACGAAGTCCTAATAGTACATGTACTAACAATGACAAAATAAGAATATACTGATAATGACAATTTTAGAATATAATATTAATGATTTATTTAATGTGTACTAATATGGCAAGTTTATACTATACTAATGATGTCAAGTTAAGAAGGTAATATTGATAATAACATTAATGTGTACTGATAATGACAAGTTTAGAATGCACTAATAATGATGTTTGGAAGGTACTGTTAACGTGTACTAATAATACAATTTTAGGAGATACTACTAATAATAGTTTTAATATGTATCAATAACGACAAGTTTAAATAATATAAAATAAATAAAAATAAAGAAAAGTTTAGAATACACTAATACTGACAAGTTTGGAAGGTGTTATAATTGATAAGTTTAATGTGTACTAATAATGAAAAGTTTATAACATACCAACAATATCGAATCAAGAAGGTGCTATTAGCTATAACTTTAAGGTGTCCTAATAATGACAAAATTAGAATATACTAATAACGACATGTATAGAAGAAATGCACTAATATACAATATATACAATTAAAAGTATAGAATCTACTCTTCAAGATCATTTTAATGTGTAGAAATAATGACAAGAGTGGAATATACTAATAATGATATATTTAGAAGGTTCTAGTAATGATAACTTTATTTGGTACTAATAATGACAAGTTTAGCATATAAGTTTACAAGGTAATATTAATGATAACTTTAATGTGTATTAATAAATACAAGTTTCAAACATATTGATTAAGTTTAGAAATTACTAATAATGACAACTTTAGAAGGTAATATATATCATAACTTTAATTTGTACTAATAATGACCAGAACGTACTAATGACAAATGAAAACCTTGATGTCTTCTAATAATTAATGTTTGAAAAATACTAATATTGAAAAGTTTAAAGGCACTGTTAATGATAACTTTAATATGTACCAATAATCACGAGTTTACAATTTTGTAATAATGACAAGTTTTGGAAGTTATATTAATGATAACGTTAATGTGTAGTGATAATGACACGTTTGAATCATATTAATAATGCAAAGTTTAGAAAATTCTAGTAATAGCAAAATCAGAAGTTGCTATTAATGATAAATATAATACGTACTAATAATGATTAGTTTTGAATAACCTACCAATATCATGTCTAGAATATACCAATACTGACAAGTTTAGAATAATGATAAACTTGAGAAATTATAAACTTGAGAAATCTGCTAATAACAACAGGTTTAGAATGCATATACAATTAAAAGTTTAGATTCTTCAAGATATGTAGAAATAATGACAAGTGTGGAATATTCTAATAATGATAAGTTTAGAAGGTTCTAGTAATGATAACTATTTTGTACTAATAATAAAGTTTAGCATATAAGTTTACAAGGTACTATTAATGATAACTTTAATGTGTATTAATAAATACAAGTTTCAAACATATTAAGTTTAGAAATTACTAATAATGACAACTTTAGAAGGTAATATATATCAAAACTTAAATTTGTACTAATAATGACCAGAACGTACTAATGACAAATTTACAATGTACTATAAATGAAAACCTTGATGTCTTCTAATAATTAATGTTTGAAAAATACTAATATTGAAAAGTTTAAAGGCACCGTTAATGATAACTTTAATATGTACCAATAATCACATGTTTACAATTTTGTAATAGTGACAAGTTTTTGAGGTTATATTAATGACACGTTTGAATCATATTAATAATGCAAAGTTTAGAAAATTCTGGTAATAGCAAAATCAGAAGTTGCTATTAATGATAAATATAATACGTACTAATAATGATTAGTTTTGAATAACCTAACAATATCATGTTTAGAAGACACTACTAATGGTAACTTTAACATGTATTAATACTCACAAGTTTAGAATATACCAATAATGACAAGTTTAGAATAATGATAAACTTTGGAATATATTAGTAATAGCAAAATCAGAAGTTGCTATTAATGATAAATATAATACGTACTAATAATGATTAGTTTTGAATAACCTAACAATATCATGTTTAGAAGAAACTACTAATGGTAACTTTAATATGTATTGATACTCACAAGTCTAGAATATACCAATAATGACAAGTTTAGAATAATGATAAACTTTGGAATATATTAGTATTGCCAAGTTTAGAATATACTAATAATGATATGTATACAAGGTCCTAATATGTTTAGTATATAATAATACTGATATGTTTCGAACAATGACAACATTAGAAAGTATTGTTAATGATAATTTGATAATTAGGATTTAGAACATGCAAATATTAGCAAGCTCTAATTTGTACTAATAATGACAAGTGTAGAATATACCAATGATGACAAATTTAGAACATGCTTATAATGTTGTTAATATATTTCAAACGTGTCATTATTACTACACATTAACATTATCATCTATGCATGTCATTATTAGAATATTGTAAACCTGTGATTATCAGTACACATTAAAGTTATAATCAATAGTGTCTTTAAAATTGTCATTATAATTTTGTCATTGTTCGGATATTCAGCTTTCATTATTAGTATATTCTAAACTTATTTTTATTAGTATATTCTAAAATTATCATTTTAGAATATAATAATAATCATTATTATATTCTAAACTTGTGATTATTGATACACTTGTCTTATCATTAAACCTTGTAAACTTATATGCTAAACTTGTCATTATTGGTACAAAGTAAAGTTATCATTAATAGAACCTTCTAAACTTATCCTTATTACTATAATGCACAATTGTCACTATTTCTACACATTAAAGTTATCTTTAACAGTATCAAACTTGTCATTATTAGTACCCATTAAAGCTTGTCAGTTTTATGTTCTAAACCCTCATTATTAGTACACATTAGTTATCACTAAAAATACTTTTTAAGTGGTTATTGTTTGTAAATTCGAAACATCATTATTGGTAAACACTAAACATATCTTCTTCGGTATTCTAAACTTCATTAGTATACATTAAAGTTATCATTACTAGGACCTTGTATCCTTATTATTATTAGTATATTCTTAACTTGGTAATAATAATATATTAAAGTTATCATTAGTGGTGTCTTCTAAACATGTTGTTGTTAGTATATTCAAAACTATTTATTAGTACGTATTATAGTTATCATTAATAGCAACTTCTACTATGCTATTGTTAGTATTTTCTAAACCTTGCATTAATAGTATATTTTAAACGTGTCATTATTACTACACATTAACGTTATGCTTAATGTAACCTTCTAAAGATGTCATTACTAATAATATTCTAATTATGACAAGTTTAGAAGGTATTATAAATGATAATTTTAACGTGTTTAGAATATACTAATAATGACAAGTTTAGAAGATACTATTGCATGATAACTTTAATGTGCACTAATAATGACAAATTTAGAATATGCTAGTAATGACAGTTTTGTAATATTACGGTTAGATTTAATATGTGGTAATGTGGTAATAATGGCTAGTTTAGAATACACTAAAAATAGCATTTTTGTAATATACAAAAGATAAGTTCAGAAGGGACCTTAATGAGAACTTTTAGAAAGTACTATTCATGATAACTTTAATGTGTACCAATATAAACATATTAACAACGTTAACTTGTACTACAAAAAACAAGCTTAGAATATACTAATAATGCCAAGTTTAGAAGGTACTATTAAGGATAACTTTAATGTCTACTAACTGTGGTAAGTTTAGTATATACTATTAATGTGAAGTTTAGAATATACTAATAATGACAAGTCTTGAAAGCACTATGTGAAATGATAATGAAAATTTAGAATATGACAAGTTTACATGTTTTTTTTTAAATTGATTTATAACAAAATGGGAAATTTACAAAAAAACGTAGTGTTTAACAGGTACTATTAATAAAATCTTTAATGTGTACTAATAGTAAAAAGTTTACGAAATACTAGTAATGGCATGTTTAGAATGTACTTTTAATGATAACTTTAATATGCACTAATAGTAACAAGTTTAGAATATACTAAGAATAACATGTGCAAGTTTAGAAGGTATTATTAATAATAGCTTTAATGTGACAAGTTTACAATATAATTATAATGAAAGGCACAGTTAATGATAACTTTTGTGTCCTAATAATGGAAAGACTAGAATATACCAATAATGACTTTAATGTGTACTAATAATGAAAAGATTAAAATATACTAATAATGTCAAGTTTGTAATATACTAATAATGACTTGTTTTAAAGATATATTAATAATGCATTTAACTTTGACAAGTTTAGAAGGTATTATTAATAATAACTTTAATGTGCACTAATAATCAGAGGTTTAGAAGGTACAGGTATGTGTACTAATAATGGAAAGATTAGAATATACCAATAATTACAAGTTTAGAATGCACTCTAATGAATTTAATGTGTACTAATAATAAAAAGTTTAGAATATGGTAATGATAACAAGTTTAGAAGGTACTATTGAGATCTTTAATGTGTACTAATAGTGACAAGTTTAGAATATAGTAATAATGAGAAATTTAGAAGGTACTATCATTGACAAGTTTAGAATGCACTAATAATGTTAAAAGTGGCCTATACTAACATTGATGGATTAATTTCAGGTCTGAACGAACTCAATGATTACCTGCTAGAAGAAAAACTAGCCATAATGGGAATTGTAGAGACTAAACTAAGAGGTGAAATACCATCCATCGATAAAAAATAGGGACAAGAAACAGGAAGGAGGAATCATGTTCTTGGCCAAGAAAGACTTAAACGTGACAAAAATTGCGGAGGGCAAATGTAATGTTGAACTGATCATGATAAAAGTCGAAGACAAGAATATGAAAAGTAGAAAGTTTGTGTTGACCTATGCTCCCGAAAACGAACGCTTGCAAAGAGAACGAACATACAAAAATGCTAAAGATACAAGGAAATCACTAAATGAGATACTAATGGGCAGTGGTAATCTGGTAATTATGGGGGACTTCAATTGCAAAGAAATTTGTTGGGAAAACATGACAGTGCGAGGAGGAGACTAATGAAATAATAATGGGCAGTGGTAATCTGGTAATTATGGGTGACTTCAATTGCAAAGAAATTTGTTGGGAAAACATGACAGTGCAAGGAGGAGACGACTTGTGGGGTAATGTACTGCTGGACATGACCATGGAATACACAGTGACCCAATGGGTCAGTGAAAACACCAGATACAGAAGCAATGAAGAGCCATCGAAACTAGATTTAACATTTACAATAGAACCTAAAATTGTGGACAAAATAAATTACATGACATATTATTAGTGCACATTATTAGTGCACATGCATCATTAATAGTAACTTCTAAACATGGCATTATTAGTATTATTTATTCATAGAACGGTCTAACTTTGTCATTATTAGTATGTTCTAAACTTGTCCTTATTAGTTCAAATTAAAGTTATATATGAGAGCACCTTCTAAACTTATAATTGTGAG
Organism: Oratosquilla oratoria; assembly: GCF_046742065.1. Lineage (NCBI taxonomy): Eukaryota > Metazoa > Arthropoda > Malacostraca > Stomatopoda > Squillidae > Oratosquilla > Oratosquilla oratoria. The sequence goes on along the minus strand of NC_134793.1, from coordinate 61,618,494 downwards.
TATATTCTAAATTATTAATACGCATTAAAGTTACTATTAATAGTACCTTCTAAATTTGTCATTATTAGGATACATTACAATTTTCCTTAGTGGTACCTTGTAAGCTTGTCATTATTAGTATATTCTAAACATGTAGACACTAAAGTTATAATCAATACTGTATTCTAAACTTCTCATTATTAATATAATCAGTACTTGCCATTGTTAGTATATTCTAAACTTTTCATTATTATTACACATTAAAGTTTTCATTAATAGTACCTTCTAAACTTCTCAATGTTAGTATATTCTAAACATGTCATTATTAGTATATTATAAATTTGTCATTATGGCTATCAGTAATAGTTCCTTCTAAACCTGTTACTATTTGCATATTCTAAACTTATCATAATTAGTAGACAAGAAACTTTCATTAGTAAAAAGTTGACATTATTATTATGTTATAAACATTTCATTAATAATACAAATTAAAGTTTTTGTTATTAGTACCTTCTAAACTTATCATTATTGGTATATTCTAAAATTCTCATTATTAGCACTCATTAACAGTGCCTTCTGAACCTATGTATTAGTATATTCTAAGCTTGTCATTTTTAGAACACATTAGATTTATTATTGATACTACATTCTAAACTTGTCATTATTAGCATATTATAAACTTGCCATTATTACAATATTCGTTCATATATTCATTTTATTAAAGTTATCATAAATATTTCCTACTAAACTTGTCATCATTAGTATATTCTAAACATATCATTATAAGCACACATTAAAGTTGTTATTAATACTGTAGTATATTTTAAACTATTCATTATTAGCCAAAATTAAAGTTACCTTTTATATGTCCTTAATCTAAACTTGTAAATGTCTTTATATCTATATATGTCATTATCTAAACATATAATTATTTTAGTATATTTTATCTAAACATATAATTATTTTAGTATATTCTAAGCTCGTCATTTATAGTACACACTAAAAAAAAATTAATAGTACCTTCTAAACTTGTCATTATTAGTGTATTCTAAACAAGACTTGACAAAGAAGTTATGCAATACTTATACAGTTGGAAGAAAAAATAAACACCCTAGTGCAGCGTTTCTCAACCTTTTTACCCTTGCGTAACCTTTAGAATAAATTGCATGTCTCAAGGAACATCTGAAAAAACATATCTTTCTCATTTTAATTTCATCGTAATGATAGGTTAAATAGGATGATGTATACATCACATTATTACAATAACCAAGAATATGTCGT
>NC_134793.1:61589734-61612234 GCF_046742065.1 Oratosquilla oratoria | reverse complement strand
AAATGGCCGCCAGCGGACACCCGAAAAACGAAAGAAGTTAGATAAAGTTTGCTGCTGAAGGTTTTAGTGAATGTTTATTGAATGGTTTTTAATCAAAACATGCCAGATAGTTATTAAGTCATATTTTAGGAGATGCTCCTACATTAATTTACATATTTATGCTAATTACAGATGAAATGGCGACTAGAATCTCATGATCGTGTAGGTACCGATTCGAATGGTGGAACATCTTAACCCTAGCCAGATTCCAGTGGTCACATTCGACCAACCGCTTTTTGCTTTGGCAAAGCAAATCCAGTGGAAGTGGCCACAGGAATATGGTGAAGAGAAGTTCGTCATCCTCTTTGGAGGTCTTCATATCGATATGGCAGCGCTGAAGACCGTTGGTGACTGGTTGCAAGGGAGCGGATGGGTGCAAGCACTGCTTCAGGCAAAGATCACCAGTGACGGGACAGCAGATTCCTTCCTGCGGGCATCACATGTCAGTCGAACCAGGCGAGCGCATCAAGTGACAGCAGCAGCCCTCTTCACACTGCAGCAGCACGCCTACAACCACTACATTGACCAGCTGGATGACGCCGGGACCGAGCAGCTGGAGTATGCTGACTGGTGCCAGCAAAAGGCGGAGACTTGCCCCCAGTTCCACTACTGGGCAACTGTACTGTAACTGGAACTGACGGTCCTGGTGTACGTGCGCTCTCTGCGCCAAGCGTCGTTTGCGATGTACGCCGATGCCCTCAGAGAACTAGCTGTGTGGTTCCATGCCCTGGATCACACCAACTACGCGCGCTGGATTCCTGTGCATCTGCGAGACATGGTGGAACTGCCGACGACACACCCTGAAATAGCCGAGGAATTCCGAGCTGGGAATTTCACCATCAAGAAGACGAACAGGCCGTTCTCCGCCATCCCTGTCGATCAGGCCCACGAGCAGAACAATGCAGCCATCAAAGGAGACGGAGGAGCAGTAGGCCTGACTGACAATCCCAGCGCACTACGACGGTGGATGGTGGCAGGACCAGAGGTTGCCAGGCTCATCGAAGAGTTCCAGGACTCAAAGCAAGACCGGTCACAAGACACAAAGCATCATGACCAGTCATCGAGTGTGCAGACTGCTTTCCTAAAAGACGTACAGTCAATGATCAAAGTGATGGAAGACTTTGGGAATCCATTTGAGGAGGATAGTCAAGATCTGCTGATACTCGACACCAAGGAGATCGCGCCACCTGGAGCTGTAGACGCCCTCCGTCGTGCACATAAATTGGGACAGGGGCAGTTTGACAAATTCGTCAGAGAACGCCTGGTGGAGAGAACGAAACCCATAGAAGATGCCATCCACAGAAACAAGCTCAAAATATTCGGTTAGCCTGCTACATAACCTCAGGCAAAGGGCAAGCAGCAAATGAAATCCCTCAAGAACGACGTGGACCTCTTCTCTCGTCTGTATATCGGGTGCCAGAACCGGGATGGGAATCTAGATGAATTCTTCCAACATGAAAACCAAGCCTGCCCGCCTGCACTATCGGACGGCGGTGGCATCCGGCTTGGTGTAAAGAGTGATCTTCTTACTTGTCTAGAAGACTTCAGTCAGCCCCGTTCTGAGGTTCCTCCAACCAGCTGCATTGTCCTAGATGGAGCAGTCATCATCCAGTTACTGAAGCCTGCTACAGCAAAAACCTTCAACGAGTATGCCAAGCAAGTCTTTGTGCCTTACATACTCTCAAAACTTCATCAATCCACGCGACTGGACCTGGTGTGGGACCGCTACATTACAGACTCGTTGAAGGGTACGGCAAGAGCCAAGCGGGGAAAAGGGGTTAGAACACGAGTGGTGGGTGCAACTATACCCGGGGACTGGGCCAGCTTCCTCAGAGTCGACGAGAACAAGACCGAGTTGTTCAACTTCCTCTCTGGCGTCCTCTACGACTCACTCCAGCTTGCAGACAAGGAGCTCGTCATCACTAAAGGAGGTGATGTCTTGAGAAAGCCACCGCATCTGGATACTTCAGCCCTGGCTCCTTGCAACCACGAGGAGGCCGACAGCCGCATGATGTTGCATGCCGCCCACGCTGCTCACAATGGCCACAAGAAGATCCTTATCCGCACAGTTGACACTGATGTGGTTGTCCTGGCAGTGGCTCTGGCACGCACCCAGAATGAAGAAACAGAAGTGTGGGTGTCCTTCGGCACGGGGAAGACTTTCCGATTCTTGGCAGCCCATGAGATTGCTCGGGATCTGGGTCCTGAAAAAGCTCAGGCACTACCGATGTTTCATGCTTTGACGGGCTGCGACACGGTCTCCAGCTTCGCCGGACATGGAAAGAGGACAGCATGGGCAGTTTGGACAGCTCTGCCTGAGCTGGCCCAGACACTCACTCTTCTCTCAACTGCACCGGATCATATTAATGAAGACGCCATGTACACCATTGAGAGGTTCATCGTACTGCTTTACGACAGAACAAGCACCGCAACCGATATCGACAAGGCACGTCGCAAACTGTTTGCAAAGAAAAGCGACGTCCAGCTGATTCCACCGACAAGGGCAGCCCTGGAGCAGCACGTCCGACGAGCAGTGTACCAGGGCGGACATGTCTGGGGTCAGGCCCTGGTTCCTTAGTACACATTAAAGTTATCATATAGTACTTTCTAAACTTCTCTGTTCTCTAAACATGTCTTCATTGGTATATTCTAAACTTGTCATTAATACTTCATATAAATTTTATCATTAGTATATTAGTATATGTCAAAGTTGTCATTAAACCTTGTCATTATTATTATCGTCTAAAATAGTATATTCTAAACATTCTAAACTTGACATTATTAGTATGTTCTAAACTTATCACTTGTAAAAATTAAAGTCATTAATAGTACCTTCGATACTTACCATTAACAGTACCCTATAAATTTGAAATTTTTAGTATATTCTAAACTCGTCATTATTAGTTATCATTAATAGCATCATTATCGGAATATTCTAAACTTGTCATTAATAATACCTTTTAAACTTGTCATCATTAAAATGTTCTATACTTTTCATTATTAGTACACATTAAAGTTATCTTTAATAGTACTTTCCAAATTTTTCATTATACGTATATTCTAAACATGTCTACATTGGAATATTCTAAACTTGTCATTATTAGTATGTTCTAAACTTGCCATTAATAGTTTATATTAAATATATAATTATTAGTATATTCTAAACTTGGCAATATTAGTATATGTTAAATGTTGTCATTATTATTATAGTTTAAACTAGTATATTCTAAAGATATCGTTATTAGTATATTCAAATCTCGTCATTATTAGTGAACTTATCATTAATAGTATCTTCTAATATTTTCATTATTACTATATTCCAAGTTTGACATTATTAGTACACATTAAATCAATCATTGTACCTACTAATCTTGTTTTTATTAGTATTTTCTAAACATGGCATTATTAGTGTGTTCTAAACTTATTTTTAATGAAAATTAAAGTCAATAATAGTACCCTCTACACTAATCAATACCAATACCCTTTTAACTTTTAATTATTAGTATATTCTAAACTTGTCAAAATTATTACACATTAAAGTTATCATTATCGTTAAACATTTGTCACTACTAAAATATATTCTAAATTTGTTTTTATTAGTACACATCAAAGTTATCATTAACAGTTCCTTTTCAACCTGTCGTTATAAGTATATTCTATTTGTCATTATTAGTACACAATAAAGATTCTAATTGTATTTTCACACTCTTCATTAATAGTATATTCTAAAATTCTCATTAATAGTACACATTAATGTTATCTTTAAAAAGACCTTCTAATCTTGTTTTAATTGTTATATTCTAAACTTGTCAGTATTAGTATATTCTAATTTTTTCATTATCACTACTTATAGTACCTTCTGAATTTTCTTTGTTTGCATATTCTAAACTTGTCATTATTAGTTCATAATAACGTTATTAGTACCTTCTAAACTTATTATTAGTATATTCTAAATTCATTATTAGTACATATTATAGTTAACAATTATAGTAACATCTCAACTTGTTATTATTAGTATATTCTAAACTTAACAGTACCTTCTAAACTTTTTATTATTACGTGCCATTATTAGTATACATTAAAGATATCATTTAATAGGATCTTTTAAACAGATCATTATTACTATATTTTAAACATGTCAATATTAGTTTCTTCTAAACTTGTCATTATTTTTTATTCTTAACTTTGTATAATTTGTATATTATAAACTTTTCAGTATTAGTACACTCTAAAGTTATCATTAATAGTACTTTCTAAACTTGTCATTACTAGTTATTCTAAACTTGTCATTATTACTAAACTTTAAGGTTATCATTAATAGTTTCTTATAAACATCTCATTATTGGCACACATTAAAGTTATCATTGATAGTATCTACCCGGCAACTTAGTATTAGTATACTCTAAGTATGTCATTATTAGTTCACTTTAAAGTTACTATTAATAGTACCTTTAACCTGTCATTACTAGTACACATTAAAGTTATCTCTAAAAGTACATTCTAAAATTGTCATTATTAGTTTGTTCTAAACTTATTGGTATATTCTAAACTTTTCATTTTCAGAACACATTAAAGTTATTAATAATAGCCTATACATTTGTATTTGTATTTGTTTTGTATTTGTATGTTTTTTTTTTAGTTTTTGTATTTGTTTGTATTTATTAGTATAACATTAACGTTATCATTGATAATATTTTCCAAACTTTTCATTATTAGTGCATTCTAAACTTGTCAATGATAGTACCTTCTAAATTTCTCATTATTACTATATTCTAAACTTGTCACTATTAGTACACATTAAAGATCTCAATAGTACCTTCTAAACATGTTATCATTACCATATTCTAAACTTTTTATTATTAGTACACATTAAATTCATTTGAGTGCATTCTAAACTTGTCTTTATTAGTATATTACAAACTTGCTTATTAATAGTACAAATTAAAGTTGTCTTGAACAGTACTCTAAACTTGTAATTATTGGTATATTCTAATCTTTCCATTATTAGTACACATACCTGTACCTTCTAAACCTCTGATTATTAGTGCACATTAAAGTTATTATTAATTATACCTTCTAAGCTTGTCAAAGTTAAATGCATTATTAATATATCTTTAAAATTAGTCATTATTAGTATATTACAAACTTGCCATTATTAGTACACATTAAAGTCATTGTTGGTATATTCTAGTCTTTCCATTATTAGTACACATAAAAGTTATCATTAACTGTGCCTTGCATTATAATTATATTGTAAACTTGTCACATTAAAGCTATTATACATATTGTACATGTTATTCTTAGTATATTCTATCTAAACTTGTTACTATTAGTGCATATTAAAGTTATCATTAAAAGTACATTCTAAACATGTCATTACTAGTATTTTGTAAACTTTTCACTATTAGTACTCATTTAAGTAATTATTAGTACACATTAAATATTTTACTAATAGTACTTGTTAAACACTATACTTTTTTGTAAATTTCCCATTTTGTTATAAATTATTTTTTCATTAACATGTAAACTTGTCATTATCATTTCACATAAATTTATCTCTAATAGTGCTTTCCAAACTTGTCATTATTAGTATACTCTAAACTTCACATTAATAATATATACTAAACTTACCACTATTAGTAGACATTAAAGTTATCCATAATAGTACCTTCTAAACTTGGCATTATTAGCATATTCTAAGCCTGTCTTTATTAGTACAAGTTAACTTTATTAATTATAGTACCTTCTAAACTTACCCTTATTAGTAAATAGTACTTTGTTTATATTGGTACACATTAAAATTATAATTAATAGTACCTTCTAAAAGTTGTCATTAAGGTACCTTCTGAACTTATCTTTTCTTGTATATTACAAAAATGCAATTTTTAGTGTATTTTAATTTTGTCATTATTACCACATTAGCACATATTAAATCTAACCGTAATGTTACATAATTGTCATTACTAGTATATTCTAAATTTGTCATTATTAGTGCACATTAAAGTTATCATGCAATAGTACCTTCTAAACTTGTCATTATTAGTATATTCTAAACACGTTAAAATTATCATTAATAATACCTACTAAACTTGTCATAATATTATTAGTAATGACATGTTTAGAAAGTTACATTAAGCATAACGTTAATGTGTAGTAATATTGACACGTTTAAAATATACTATTAATGCAAGGTTTAGAAAATACTAACAATAGCATAGTAGAAGTTGCTATTAATGATAACTATGATACGTACTAATAATTAGTTTTGAATGTACTAACAATAACATGTTTAGAAGACTACTAATGATAACTTTAATATGTACTAATACTCAAAAGTTTAGAATATACTAATAATAACAAGTTTAGAATAATGATAAACTCGGAATATATTATTATTACCAAGTTAAGAATATACTAATAATGATAAGTATACAAGGTCCTAGTAATGATAACTTTAATGTATACTAATAAGTTAAAATACCGAAGAAGATATGTTCAGTATTTACTAATAATGATGTTTCGAATTTACGAACAATGACCACTTAAGAAAGTATTGTTAATGATAACTAATGTGTACTAATAATGAGGGTTTAGAACATAAAACTGACAAGCTTTAATGGGTACTAATAATGTCAATTGACAAGATTGACGAGTTTTGAAGATACTGTTAAAGATAACTTTAATGTGTAGAAATAGTGACAATTGTGGATTATACTAATAACGATAAGTTTAGAAGGTTCTATTAATGATAACTTTATGATGATAACATATAAGTTTACAAGGTTTAATGATAAGGTGTATCAATAATCACAAGTTTAGAATATAATATTGATAATTTTAGAATATACTAATGATGATAATTTTAGAATATTCTAATAATAATAAGTTTAGAATATACTAATAATGAGAGTTGAATATCCGAACAATGACAAAATTATAATGACAATTTTAAAGGCACTATTGATTATAACTTTAATGTGTACTAATAATCACAGGTTTACAATATTTTAATAATGACATGCATAGAAGGTTACATTAATGTGTAGTAATAATGACACGTTTCATATATATTAACAACGTAAGGTTTAGAAAATACTAATAAACCTGACATTATAAGCATGTTCTAAATTTGTCATCATTAGTATATTCTACACTTGTCATTATTAGTACAAATTAAAGCTTGTCAATATCTGTATGTAATATCTGTACCCATATTATTAAATCACCATTAACAATACTTTCTAATGTTGTCATTGTTCGAAACATATCAGTATTAGTATATACTAAACATATCTTTTTCGGTATTCCAAACTTTTCATTATTCGTACACATTAGAGTTATCATTATTAAGACCTTGTATACATATCATTATTAGTATATTCTAAACTTGGCAATACTGATATATTCCAAAGTTTATCATTATTCTAAACTTGTCATTATAGGTATATTCTAGACTTGTGAGTACTAATACATATTACAGTTACCATTAGTAGTTTCTTCTAAACATGATATTGTTAGGCTATTCAAAACTAATCATTATTAGTACGTATTATATTTATCATTAATAGTAACTTCTGATTTTGCTATTACCAGAATTTTCTAAACTTTGCATTATTAATATGATTCAAACGTGTCATTATTACTACACATTAACGTTATCATTAATATAACCTCCAAAATTTGTCATTATTACAAAATTGTAAACTTGTGGTTATTGGTACATATTAAAGTTATCATTAACAGTGCCTTTAAACATATATTAGTATTTTTCAAACATTAATTATTAGAAGACATTAAAGTTTTCATTTATAGTACATTGTAAATTTGTCATTAGTACGTTCTGGTCATTATTAGTACAAATTAAAGTTATCATATGTTGTCATTATTAGTAATTTCTAAACTTAATATGTTTGAAACTTGTATTTATTAATACACATTAAAGTTATCATTAATAGTACCTTGTAAACTTATATTCTAAACTTGTAATTATTAGTACAAAATAAAGTTATCATTACTAGAACCTTCTAAACTTATCATTGTTAGTATATTCCACACTTGTCATTATTTCTACACAGTAAAGTTATCATTAATAGTACCTTCTAGTATATTCTTATTTTGTCATTATTAGGACACCTTAAAGTTATAGCTAATAGCACCTTCTTTTCATTATTAGTACACATTAAACTTGTAAATCATAACACCTTCCAAACTTATCAGTATTAGTGTACTCTAAACTTTTCTTGATTTTTATATTATAAACTTGTCGTTATTGATACATATTAAAACAATTATTAATAGTATCTCCGAAACTTGTATTATTAGTACACGTTAACAGTACCATCATTATTAATATATTCTAAACTTGTCATTATTAGTACACATTAACGTTATTATCAATATTACCTTCTTAACTTGACATCATTAGTATGTCATAAACTTGCCATATTAGTACACATTAAATTAATCATTATTAGTATATTCTAAAGTTGTCATTATCATTATATTCTAAACTTGTCATTAAAGTTATCATTAGAAATACCTTCTAAACTTTTCATTATTAGTACATGTTAAAACTATTAGGACCTCGTATATCTATCATTATTAGTATATTCTAAACTTGGCAAAACTAATATGTTCCAAAGTTTATCATTTTTCTAAACTTGTCATTATTGCTATATTCTAAACTTGTGAGTATTAGTACATGTTAAAGTAGTAGTGTCTTCTGAACGTGACATTGTTAGTTTATTCAAAACAAATCATCGATAGTATTAGTATTTTCTAAAATTTGCATGATTAATATAATTCAAACGTGTCATTACACATTAATGTTATCATTAATACCTTCTAAACATGTCATTATTGCTGTTTTTTAACTTTTCTTTATTAGTATTTTATAAACTTGTCATTATCCATACATATTAAAGCTATTAGTAGTAGTATCTTCTAAACTTGTCATTATTTGTATATTCTAGTATTATTAGTACACGTTAACAGTACCTTCTACCTTAACAGTAACTTGACAGTAACTTGCCTTATTAGTACACATTTAAGTAATCATTAATAGTATATTCTAAATTTGTCATTATTACTATATTCTAAACTTGTCATCATTAGTAGACATTAAAGTTATCATTAAAAACATCTTCCTAATTTTTCATTATTTGGATATTATAAACCTCTTCTTATTTGAACACATTAAAATTATTATTCTTAAAATATTCTAACCTTGTCATCAATAGTACATTTTAAATTTGTGATTATTAGTACAAATTAAATATATCATTAGTAGATCCGTCTAAGCCTGTCATTTAATATATTCTAAACTTCCCCTTATTAGTACATTAAAGTAATAATTGATCGTACCTTCTAAACTTCTCATTATTAAAACATGTTAAACATGTTATTAGTGCACAATAAAGTCATCATTAATAGTAACTTCTAAACATGACATTATTTATTCATAGAACGGTCTAAATTTGTCATTATTAGTATGTACTAAACTTGTCCTTATTTGTTCAAATTAAAGTTATATCTGATAGCACCTTCTAAACTTATAATCGTGATTATATTCAAAATTGAAGTGATTATATTCAAAAATAAGAAGTTTAGAATATATTAGTAGTACCTTCTAAATTTGTCATTATTAGGACACATTAAAATTTTCGTTAATGGTACATTGTAAGCTTGTCATTATTAGTATATTCTAAACATGTAGACACTAAAGTTATCATCAATTCTGTATTCTAAACTTCTCATTTTTAATATTAGTAGTACTTGCCATTGTTAGTATATTCTAAACTTTTCATTATTATTACACATCACATCAATGTTAGTATATTCTAAACATGCCATTATTAGAATATTATAACTTGTCATTTTTAGAATACCTTATAGCTATCAGTAATAGTTCCTTCTAAACCTGTTACTAATTGTATATTCTAAACTTATCATAATTAGTAGACAGGAAACTTTCATTGTTAAAAAGTTGCTATTATCATCATATGATAAACTTTTCATTAATAATACAATTTTTTTTATTAGTACCTTCTAAACTTATCACTATTGATATATTCTAAAATTCTCATTATTAGCACTCATTAACCTATATATTAGTATATTCTAAGCTTGTCATTTTTAGAACACATTAGATTTATCATTAATAGTACCTTCTAAACTTGTCATTATTATTATATTATAGTTAACAGTTATAGTAACTTCTCAACTTATCATTAGTATATTCTAAACTTGTCTTAATTAGTATATTGTAAACTTTCATTATTAGTACACATGAAAGTTCTCATTAACAGTACTTTCTAAATTTCTCATTATTACGTGCCATTATTTGTACATATTTAAGTTATCATTTATAGAATATTTTAAACTTATCATTATTGCTATATTTCAAATATGTGAGTATTAGATTCTTTTAAACTTGTCATTACCTTTTATTCTAATCTTTTTATTACTTCTGTACCTTTCAGTATTAGTAATACGTTTCAGTATTAGTACATTCTAAATTAATAGTATTTTCTAAACTTGTCATTATTAGTATTTTGAAAAGTTATCATTGATAGTATTTTCTAAACTTGCCATTAGTATATTCAAAACTTGTTATTATTACTAAACTTTAAGGTTATCATTAATAGTTCCTTCTAAAACTCATTTTTAGTATATTCTAAGCATCTCATTGTTGGTATATATTAAAGTTGTCATCAATATTACTTACCCTGTCTTTATTTGTATATTCTAAACTTATTATTAGTATACTCTATATATGTCATTATTAATTCACTTTAAGGTTACTATTACTAGTACACATTCAAGTTATCATTAAAAGTACATTCTAAAAATGTCATTATTAAATTATTCTAAACTTTTCATTACCAGTATATTCTAAACTTTTTATTTTGATAACACATTAAAGTTATTATTCCAAATTTGTATTTATTAGTACACTTTAACGTTATCATTAATTTTATAACGTTAATTTGTACTAATTACGACAAGCTTAGAATATATTAATAATGCCAAATTTAGAAGGTACTATTAATGATAACTTTGATGTCTATTGATAGTGATAAGTTTAGTATATACTAACAATAAGAAGTTTAGAATATACTAATAATGACAAGTTTGGAAAGCACTATTAAAGATAAATTCTAGGTGAAATGATGATGAAAAGTTTAATTTACAATAAAAATGGGAAGTTTAGAAAAAAGTATAGCGTCTAGCAGGTACTATTAGTAAAATATTTAATATGTACTAATAATTACTTTAATGAAAAAATACAAAATACTAGTAATGACAAGTTTAGAATATACTAAGAATGGCATGCTCAGTCGGAACTATTAATGATAACATTAATATGAGAAGTTTAGAATATACTAATAATGAATATGGTCGATAGTACTATTAAAGATAAATATAATGTGTACTAATAATCCAAATTTTAGAAAATTATATTTATAATAACTTTAACGTTTTAATAATAATGATTTTAGAAGGTTTTCTTAAATAGCTTTCATATGTACAAATATTGAATAATTTAGAATACACTAATAATGACAGCTGAAAAACATACAAATAATAAGTTTAGAAGGTATTCATTATAAATTTAATTTGTACTAATAATGACAACTATAGAATATCCTAATTTATAATATTCTAATTATGACAAGCTTAGAAGGTATTGTTAATGATAACTTTAATGTGTATTAGTAATAACAAGTTTAGAATATACTAATAATGACAAGTTTAGAAGGTACTATTGCATGATAACTTTAATGTGCACTAATAATGAAAAAAATGAATATTCTAATAATTGCAAGTTTGTAATATAAAATAGTGTCAAGTTTAGAAGGTATCATTAATAATAGCTTTAATATTTACAAATAATGACAAGTTTAAAAGGTATTGTTAATAATAACTTTTATGTGTACTAATAATCAGAAGTTTACAATATACTAATAATCAGAGGTTCAGAAGGTACAGGTATGTGTACTAATAATGAAAAAATTAGAATATAACAATAATTAAAAGTTTAAAAGGTACTGTTCAAGATAGCTTTAATTTGTACTAATGATAAGCAAGTTTACAATATACTAATAAAGACAAGTTTAGAAGATATATGATAAATTCAATATATACTAATAGTAAAATACTAATAATAAAAAGTTTAGAATATGGTAATAATAACAAGTATAGAAGGTACTATTAATGATAACTTTAATGTGTAAGTTTAGAATATAGTAATAATGAGAAGTTTAGAAGGTAGTATTAGTGACAATTTCATAATGCACTAATAATGAAAAGTTTGGAAGATATTATTAATGATAACGTTAATGTGTACTAATAAATACAAATTTGGAATCTAATAATAATAACTTTAATGTGTTATCAAAATAAAAAGTTTAAAATATACTGATAATGAGAAGTTTAGAATAATTTAATATTGACGATTTTAGAATATACTTTTAATGATAAGTTGAATGTGTACTAGTAATAGTAACCTTAAAGTGAACTAATGACATATTTAGAGTATACTAATATTAAGTTTAGAATGTACAAATAAAGACCGGGCAGGCACTGCTTAGAATATACTAAAATGACAGTTTTAGAAGAAACTATTAATGATAACCTTAAAATTTAGTAATAATAACAAGTTTTGAATATACTAATAATGACAAGTTTAGAAAATACTATTAATGGTAACTTTTCAATATACTAATAATGACAAGCTTAGAAAATACTATTAATGATAACTTTAGAATGTACTAATACTTTAAAGTAATCGAAAGTTTAGAATAAAAGATAATGACAAGCTTAGAAGAATCTAATATTGACATGTTTAGAATATAGCAATGATGATGAATGGAAAAGATCCTATTAATGATAACTTAAATATGTACTAATAATGACACGTAATAATGAGAAGTTTATATTAGAAGGTACTGTTAATGAAATACCAGTAATAAAAAGTTTAGAATAAAAGATAATGACAAGTTTAGAAGAATCTAATATTGACATGTTTAAAATATAGCAATAATGATAAGTTTAAAAGATCCTATTAATGATAACTTAAATATGTACTAATAATGACACGTAATAATGAGAAGTTTAGAAGGTGTTGTTAATGAAAACTTTAATGTGTACTAATAATGAAAGTTTACAATATACTAATTAAGACAAGTTTAGAATATACTAAAAATAACAAGTTGAGAAGTTACTATAACTGTTAACTACAATGTGTACTAATAATGACAAGTTTAGAAGGTACCATTAATGATAAATTTAAAATTTAGAATATAGTAATAATGATAAGTTTAGAAGGTACTATTAATGATAACGTTAATATGTACTAATATAAACAAGTTTAAAAGATACATATAAAGAAAGTTTATAAGGTACAATTTGTAGTAATAATGAAATAATTAGATTATACTAACACAGACAAGTTTAGAATATAACAATAAAAACAAGGTATCTGTAAAGATAACATTAATGTGTATTAATAATGATAACTTTAGAAAATACTAATAATGAAGAATGTGAATATACAATTAATAATATCTTTATTGTGTACTAATAATAACAAATAGAAAATAACTTTAGAAAATACTAATAATGAAGAATGTGAATATACAATTAATAATATCTTTATTGTGTACTAATAATAACAAATAGAGAATATACCAATAACAACAAGTTGAAAAAGAAGTATAGAGGATACCATTAATGATGACTATTTTGTACTAATAATGACACATTTAGAATACACTAATAATGAAAGGCTTAAAATATATTAATAATGACAACTTTAGAAAGTATTATTAATTTTAGAGCATACTAATAATAAAAGATTAGAATATGGTAACAGTGACAAGTTTTAACGTACTATAAATAATAACTTAAATGTGCACTAATATTGACAAGTTTAGAATATACTAATAATTACAAGTTTAGAAGGGACTGTTAATGTTAAGTTTAGAAGGTACTATTAATGACTTTAATGTGTACTAATGATAATGATGCCAAGTTTAGAATATACCAATAAAAACAAGATTAGAAGGTACTATTATTGATAAATTTAATGTGTACTAATAATGACAAGTTTGGAATATACTAATAATGACAAGTTTAGAAGATGCTATTAATGGTAAACTTTAATGTTTACTAATAATGACGAGTTATGAATATACTAATAATGACATGTACTAGTTTGAAATATAATAATAATGACAAAGATAAAATAATGACAACTTTAGAGTGTACTTTTATTGCAAAGTTCAAAATGTATTAGTAATGATAAATTTGGAATGTCCTATTAATGATAAATTCAATGTGAGCTAATAATGACGTGTTTAGAATATACTAATAATGATAAGTTTAGCGTATACCAATGAAGACATGTTTAGAATATACTAATATTGACATGTTTAGAATATACAACTAATGAGAAGTTTAGAAAGTACTATAAATGATAAATAATAATGACAAATTTAATGATACTGTTAATGATATATTTAATGTGTACTAATAGTGATAAGTTTAGAATATACTAATAATGACAAGTCTAAATACTCCAATAATGACAGGTTTAGAAATTACTATTAATGATAACTTTAATGATTACTAATAATGACGCTTTTAGATTTTACCAAGACTGACAAGTTTAGAATATAACTTCAATATGTTCTGATTATGACAAGTTTAGAATATACGATTAATGACAAATTAAGAACATACTATTAGTTATAACTTCAATGACAAGTATAGAATATACTACTAACGACAAGTTTATAAGGTATTATTAGTGATAGCTTTAATGTGTACTTATAACGACAATTTTAGTATATACTAATGATAACTTTAATATGTATTGATAAAGACAAGTTTCGAACATACTAATTATAACAAATTTTGACGGTTCTTTTGACAATAACTTTAATGTGTACCAATAATCACAAGTTTAGAATATACTAATAATGTGTTTACAATATACTAACAATAATAAGTTTAGAATATAATATTAATAATGACAAGTTTAGAATATACTAATAATGACATCGTTTATAATGTACTAATAATGACACGTTTAGGATATACTTATAACGACAGTTTCAGAATATACTAAAATAAGTTTATAAGGTACTGCTAAGGATAATTTTGATATTTACTAATAAAGATATACTAATAATGACAAGTTTATAAGGTGCTATTAAACTTTAATGTGCACAAATAATGACAAGTTTAGAATATACTAATAATGACAAGTTTAGAAGGCACTATTAATGATAATTTTAATGTAGACTAGTAGTCACAAGTCTAAAATATTGTCACAATCGCAAGTTTAGAAGGTTAAAATGATAAAGTTAATGTGTAGTAATGAATTGCTTAAAATATATTAATAATGCAAAGTTTAGAAAATACTAAGAATAGCAAAATTAGAAGTTGCAATTTATGATAACTGTAATGTGTACTAATAATGACAAGTTTTGAATAAGCGAATTATATATCTTGATTGCTAGCTGCAATCCTCTTCAGTAATACAAGGTGGGAGGAGTGTGCTATCTTAAATAACAACCTCTTACAAAGTAAAAGAAACTGGGAAGGAGTAAATATCACTACCCTCACTCGCTCGTGACCTGAGGATGAGCAAAGGTTGGGTCAGGGGGAGGGGAGGGGGAGGATACCTATCAACAATCTGTTTTGTAATGAATAGTCCTGATATTGTGTCTGGGGTCCACTGACCCTTAGAAATAATCATAGATTCTACGAGTTTCCTTATTAACCCACAACCAGATTTGTAAATAAGTTCAGATTTTCCCCAATCCATCCGGTGATTTAATTTATTCACGTGTTAGAACACGGCTGAACTTTTTGACCATACCTGATTGACCTTCTATGCTCGTTCAACCTTGCTCGTTCTGACCGATGTAAGCTAGATTACAATCTTTATACGGAAGGGAGTAAAGCCCTGGGATATTATTTTCTTTCAACCTCCGATGAACATTAACATTCTTATCGATAGTATCGGGTAATTATGAATTAAATTTGCCTTGTCTTTGGGAAGAAATTTGGACAAACGAGTAATGAGCTCTGAAAAGGGAATAACAAGGGGATTTTGCAACACACTTGGCTTTGTGGAAGGGGGGATTGAAAAAGCTAGTTCTGCCTTGGCTTAAGGCTTTATCCAAGAACCACTGAGGGTAAGCTAATTTTGTTAATTGGGACCTGATGGGGATTAATTCATGTTTTAGATATTGGGGGCTTTTAGGATCTGTAGTTCACATGGCCCTCGGGACCTGAAAGGGTTAACCTCTGTCGAGGGAGGCGCTCTTAGGGTCCATCTCGAATGTCCTCCTCAGTGTGGTCGAAAGTGTGACAAAACCTCCTGGCCACTCGGAGCTCGGGGGACCTTTGACACACGCGGGGACGACGAGTACAACGGGAAGGCCGGCCGGAAAGGACAGCAAGAAGCAAAGGACCTAGAAGACGTTAGAACTTAAAATGAACAACGAAATGGAAGGCCAAACCAACGATACGGAGGGCCGGCCGGCAAATATAACGAGAAACTAAGGAATTATAAGAAGAGCTTGCCGGCCGGGTAAGTGGGAGGGACCAAAATAAGAAGAAGAATATGGAGGACCGGCTGGCAAACATATTAACAAAGAATTAAGGGGAAAAACAAAGCCGGCTGGCTGGGAAAATAGAGACAAAAAATAATGGGTTGTTTTAAGAGAAGATGAGAAAATTCTATGGATGGAGATGATAGGTGGTAAGTGACATGGAACTGCCTAATGATCTCTTGCAGTCTCCTCCATTCTTATGTAAAGTATGAACTGAGAGCAAATAGTTCATGTTCCCCAACCACCATTGCAATGAACCAGTTCAGAATGTACCAGAGGATTTCATTCAATTGGATCACTAATCGAAGCAATCCTTCATCTAGAGAGAGAGAGAGAGAGAGAGAGAGAGAGAGAGAGAGAGAGAGAGAGAGAGAGAGAGAGAGAGAGAGAGAGAGAGAGAAACAGACTTACTTGTCTTTCCCTCGCCGTTAAGCATATCACAGACCACAGATCTTACCTGCAATATGAAATAGATAAATTATCTAATGAATAAATATATGAATAAAGAAAAGTTAACAGTCAAATAAAGTAATTGGTTAATTAACAAATAAATGAATAAATAAATTGATAAATAAATATATAAGTAAACAAATGAATAGATAAATAATCAAATGAATGAATAAATAAGATAAACAAATAATTTAATAAATGAATAAGATAGATAAGAAGTGGAAGGGGAACGGGGGAGGAGGAAGGTGGAAGAGGAGGAGGCCGGAAGGGGGAAGAGGAGGAAGAGGAAGGGGAAAATTACGAATTTCTTTTGGTGGACCTTATAGGTAAGAATAAGAAACTTACTGTTGGCGTCCTATGTAGACCTCCTAACCTCAGCATTGAGCAAACTGACCCCCTGATTCAAGAAATTCGCAGGGCATCCCAGTACAAAAATGTTATGATCATGGGGGATTTGAACTATAGAAACATTGACTGGCAAATTTTAGTAGATCAGGAAGCGCAAAACTTTTTAGGTGTGGTACCAGATGATATCCTAAAACAAATCATTACCGATCCTACAAAGAGAGAGAATACTCTGGACTTACCATTAACTAATAATGAGAATCTAACGAGAAACGTAAAAATGGGAGATAGTCAAGGCTCTGGCGTTCAAGAAATAAATCTTAATATTATAAGGAAAGAATTATGTAGTACGAATAACGTTTCAGTACCTGACTTCTGGAGAGCCAATTTCTATAAGATAAGGAAATATCTAGGACAACTGGTCACTTACGAGACCAACCCAAAAGACTAGAACAAGGTAAGATACACGATCAGCCCGGACGTCATTAGCGCAGTCAGATGTCGGACCACGGAGGGTAGTATGCGTACCTTGGGTCAGGTCACTCAAAAGCGTGAGGTCAACAGAATGGTCAGCGATCTGGATGAAATGTACAGTAACCTACTAACTTTGATTTTGATTGCTCAAAATAACTTTAATTTGTACAATCAAAATCATGTTATTCGTACTATTCTGTTCTTCCCGTGTAATATTAAAGACTGCTTCTTGATGATCGTTTGAGTGTAAATTTGAAATCTACGACCAGTTATCGGAAATATTTAATTATTCGGTAGACACTGGTTTTGTGCCTATTACTTATGGGCAGGCAAACGTTGTTCCTGTTTTCAAAAAGGGAGATAAATGATCTATATGCAACTACAGGCCAATTAATTTGACATCAGTTATAGGTAAAATGCTTGAATCAATGATAGCTAATAGAATCAAAGATCACATCGAGAGACATAATTTGATTCATGACTCACAGTATGGGTTCTCCAAGGCTAAGTCATGTGATACTAATCTTCTATCTTTTTACACTAATGTCTTCAAGGCGTCAGATAACAATGATAGTTACGATGTTATTTACCTTGACTTTTGCAAAGCGTACGACAAAGTGTCCCACCAAAGATTACTAAATAAAGTCAAAGCCCATGGCATAAAAGAAAAAGTGTTTGAATAGTGACATAAAACAGCGGGTTACTATAAAAGGTGTAAGATCCAAATGGGGAGCGTTTCTAGTAGAGTTCCCTAGGGCTCGGTTTTTGGTCCTTTATTCTCCATTATGTATATGAACGACGTGGATAATAGAACGCCTAATTAGATCAGGAGAAGACGCCGAGATTCAGCAGGACGATCTTAATAAATTGTTCATATAGTCGGTGAAATGACAAATGAACTTTATTTCAAAGTGCAACGAGTTAAACGTAGGTTTACACAACCCTGCAAGCAGATATAGCTTAGATAACACTTTTATAGAGAACGCTGAGTGCGAGAGAGATTTGGGAGGTCTAGTGAGTCCTCACCTTATTATTGGTCATAGAACTCAAGACAGCCAAAAATATAATTTTTTCGATCTACGTCAGGGGTTATTGACCTATTTTCTCATGTGATGAAAAATAGCCGTGGTTTGCGACCTGGAGGAGCGCAGCATCCATAGTCGACATCGACTGGCGGAGACCCTCATCATGTGGACCTGGACCTGTAGCCGAAAGGGAATGGACGCCACGTGGTACCAAATTGATAGTCTCGAATGGTGTGGAATATTTAGAGGAAAGGAGGAATTGATATTAATGATAAAGGAAAAGAAAGTCGACATACTTGCTTTATGTGAAACAAGACTTGCAAGAAGGGTTTTGCATGATAACTATCAGTTCGTATATAATGCAAGAGCAGACATTAGCATAAAGAATCACGAGAGTAGAACAGAAAAACGAGAGGATTTTGGCTTTCTGACAAAAAAAAAAAAAGTTTCATAAAAGTCTACGCACCGCTCAAAGTCGACCATCAGAAAAAAGAGAAGTATTCTATGAATCCCTCCAGAATGTTAAGAACGACTTACCATACGCCGAAAATGTAGTTATCATGGGTGATCTGAATGGACACATTGAAAAAGATCGCAAAGGATTTAGTACGGGTAGAAAAGCATACAGCAAAAATACACCGACAAGCCCATAATTTTTCAGAGATGTAAAAAACATAATATTGATGTCATGCAGTTCAGACCACAGGCTAGTTGTGGGCAAACTGAAACATGCCAAATCAAAACCTCTAAAGTGTATAGCCATAAAACGATTTTTTGAACAGATATATGAGAGATGAAGGATATAAAGAAGCATTCCAATGCAGATTGAGAGAAAATAGAGCCGAAGATGCTGGAAGAGAAGATTTTGTAGGTCGCCTTCCATTCGGCGATCACAAGACTTGACAAAGAAGTTATGCAATACTTATACAGTTGGAAGAAAAAATAAACACTCTAGTGCAACGTTTCTCAATCTTTTTACCCTTTAGAATAAATTGCATGTTTCAAGGAACAACTGAAAAAAACATATCTTTCTCATTTTAATTTCATCGTAATAATAGGTTAAATAGGATGATGTATACATTACATTATTACAATAAGCAAGAATATTTCGTGCTTCTTTAATTATATTACGTATATGAAATTAAATAAAAAATCAAAAGAATCACTTGTTCTCGCGTAACCCTGGGACCTTTTCGGAACCCTGGTTGAGAAACTCTGCTCTAGATCGAAAATAGTAAAGAAGCTGTCAAAATAAATAAATGAATATATATATATATATATACATATATATATATATATATATATATATATATATATATATATATATATATATATATATATATAAGATAGAAAATAAAAAATAAAAAAAATTGAAAATGGATGAGCAAGAAGAGAATAGAAGGTTGAGAAATGTATGTTCAAGCTAGAAGATAGGCAGAGAGAGTGAAAAATAAGTATCATTACTCGCAACATTTCTAGCTAATGGTTAAATGGATTTTTATCATGAGGACGCAAGCAGTATTTAGAAAACGCAAAGTTGGAAGCTGACAAATCAAAAGCTTATCCGGACCAATAATATTCATTCTCACATTTGCCATTTGCCCTTTCATAGCACGCGAGTGTATTCTTGGAATCATAGTCGTGTCAGTA
The DNA here is from genome assembly GCF_046742065.1 of Oratosquilla oratoria. Taxonomy (NCBI): domain Eukaryota; kingdom Metazoa; phylum Arthropoda; class Malacostraca; order Stomatopoda; family Squillidae; genus Oratosquilla; species Oratosquilla oratoria. The sequence continues at coordinate 61,591,623 of NC_134793.1, read as the reverse complement.
ATCTGGTGAACACTAAATGAATACTTGTTAAACACTAAAGTCATTCCTATTATATTTTGCTTTCTTTGGCTTTATAGAACCTTAGAAAACTTCATATTATATGGTTAACTATAGTATTTGACATTTCTGCGTATTTCCAATAATTAATTGACCATGACCAGAGGGGTAGGGGTGAGGGTTGGGATATACGACCTTTTTCCTAAAATACAACTTAAATACAACCAATGTCTGATTGAAATAGCATATGTAAATAAAGCTCAAGTAGAAGATTTCACAAAAACTCGATCAAATTTTCAAATTCTCACAAGAGACTGAGAGGAGGTTAAGGAAAGAAGTGAGGCTGTGTGTGTGTGTGTGTGTGTGTGTGTGTGTGTGTGTGTGTGTGTGTGTGTGTGTGTGTGTGTGTGTGTGTGTGTGTGTGTGTGTGTGTGTGTGTGTGTGTGTGTGTGTGTGTGTGTGTGTGTGTGTGTGTAATAATAATAATAATAATAATAATAATAATAATAATAATAATAAAAGGTTTATTTCTATTACAGTGGTACACTGACAATATTACATTGGAAAAATTGATTAAAGATATAAAACTTGGAATATATACATGGAGCAATTTTACAATGAGTTAATTATGTGCACAATAGATGGGATAGCACTGTTTTTGTAGCGGTCTGTCCTTGGCGCTTTGATTGGTATGAGTCTATTTATGTGTCTAGTGGCGTGGCGAGTAGGTGGAGCATCAGGAGGGAGGAGGTGACGGTGTCTAGGGTGGGAAAGCAGGCTTTCCCCAAATTTCCTTAGTGCCTCCCCGTGCAGTTGGGACACCCTAGATAGAGTAAGGGTGGTAAGAGCATGGTCGTAGCTGCTGTACTCCACGCCCAGGATGATCCTGCACGCTCTCTTTTGTACCCTCTCCAGCTTTTGTCTCTGTGTGAGGGTGAGTGAGCTGCACCAGGCTGGTGAGGCGTACATGAGGGTGGGGAGTATGAAAGTTTTGTAGACCTCCTGTAGCTCAGATGTAGGTGTTCCTAGTGATTTTAACCTACTCAGCATATACAGTTTGTAAGACGCTGTCCTGACTATATTGGTGATATGTTGGTTCCAATTTAATTGAGCATCGAGTGTGATGCCCAAGATCTTGGTGGATTGCACCAATTGGAGAGGGTGGGGTCCCAATGAAAGTTGTGGAGGAGGTACTGCTTGGGTGGAGGTACAAAAGTGCATCACTACGGTCTTGTTGGTGTTGATTGTGACGTTGTTGTTTTCCGTCCACATCATGAGCTTGTTCAGGGTGTTTTGTAGTGGTGCGTAATCAGGCCGCCTGGTGTTGATGGGGATGCCTACGGTGCTGTCATCCACGTACTTCCATCTGTGAGGTGTGTCCATGAGGGCGTCGTTGATAAGGATGAGGAAGCATAGGGGACCCATTTTGGTACCCTGGGGGACCCCACAAGTTAAAGGGAGGAGGGGGGAAGTTGACCCTTGGTACCTGACCGCCTGCCGTCGTCCGGTGAGGAAATCTGCCAGCCATGCTATTAGGTGGGGCTGGATCCCCAGTTGGATGGCTTTGGAGAGAACAACATTGTGGTCAACAAGGTCAAAGGCCTTCCTGAAGTCTACAAAGGTAACAGCTAGGGATGTGTTACGCTTGTCTAGGTTGCTGTGAAGGAAGTTGAGTAGGTCAATGAGACAGTGAGTGGTAGAGGAGGATTTCATGTTGCCAAATTGTTGTGCATCTATTGAGTGTTTTATGTTGCTGTAAACGGAGTTAAAAACCAAATCTTCACATATAAGGCTTGGGATAGGGGTGATGGCGATGGGCCTAAGGTCACTTAGTGATTGTGGGCTGAGGGTTTTGGGGATGGGAGTAACATATGATATTTTCCAGTCGCTGG